>NC_086331.1:18676746-18971467 GCF_032445375.1 Bacillus rossius redtenbacheri
ATCTGGTCACGTACGTGGGAGGAGCATGCGCAGCATCTTGCCATGGTCCTCGAGCGGCTGGCCAGACATGGGCTGACCTGCGCGCCACACAAATGCCACGTAGGCGCCACGGAACTTGAGTACCTAGGTCACATCGTGAGCGCGGACGGATGCCGACCCCTGCCAGCGCAACTTGACCTAATTGAGTCCAAAACCGCACCACATACCCGCAAACAATTGCAGCAACTCATAGGCCTACTCAATTGGTTGAGGGGCTTCATTCCCCACTTCGCCACTGTCACGGCGCCGATGACAGCCCTTCTCTCTCCCAAGAACAGGTTCAGGTGGACAGACGAGGCGGACCGCGCGCTGGCTGACGTGAAGCGTTTGTTCCGGGAGTGCCACACCCTCGCCCGCCTCCGCCCCGAGGAGCACGTGTTCCTGCAAACGGACGCTAGTCAGGAGGGGATGGGGGCGGTGCTGTACCAAGTAGGTCCGGATGGGGAACGGCGCGTAGTGGAATACGCGAGCGCCAAGTTCAGCCCAGCGGCGCGCCGCTACCACGTTAACGAGCAAGAGTGCCTCGCGGTCGTGTGGGCGGTGGGGCGCTACCGACATCACCTGGAGGGTAGGCCATTTACCCTAAGAACTGATAGCCAATGTCTCAAATGGCTCGACTCGGCACAGGGCCGGAAGTCGAAGTTCACGCGGTGGGCTCTGACACTCCAGAACTTCGACTTCCACGTCGAGCACGTTCCAGGGCGCGAAAACCAATTGGCGGACGAGCTGTCGCGACATCCCGACCCTAACACGGAGTATCACGACAAGGGCAGCTGGGAGGAGCTGCTACCGCCCGTAGGACACCCCGCGCACACTCCTGGGACAGGCGAACCCACAGTTCTGTACGCCACCAACTCCAACCCAGATCCAGACACGTCTTCCCCGGACACGCTCACGGCCCTACATCGTGTCGTGCTGGAGGCACAGCACGACGACGAGTCAACAAGGGGGTGGGTGGCCAGGTGCGGGGAGCAGGTGCAGCCGCACCACAGATGCGTGGACGGGACGCTGCTGACCCGGGTACCAGGGGACAGGGGGGCCTGCAGAACATACGTGCCCGTAGCGGCCCGGGCAGCTGTCATCAACTTCTACCACGATCATGACCTGGCCGGCCACCCGGGCGCGGAGCAGACACGAGAGGCGCTAAGTCGGGAGTTTCACTGGTCCGGTGTTACCGGGGATGTCCGCGACTACGTGCAGAGGTGCCAGCTGTGTCAACAGCGCAAGTCGCGGCGAGCCGACGGAGTAGAGCAGCAGCAGCCCCGCAGACCAACGGAACCCTTTCACACACTTGCCTTAGACATCATGGGACCATACCCCCGCACGTCACGCGGGAAAAGGTTCTTGGTCGTCATTACCGATCTTTTCACCCGCTGGGTGGAAGCATTCCCGGTCTCCAACGTCAGGTCAGGCACCATTCTGTCCCTCCTTGAAACGGAAATTTACCCACGATTCGGCTTCCCAAAAGTGCTTCTGACAGACAATGGGTGCCAGTTCACTGGGGGGCGCTGGCGAGCGCCAGTGGGGAGTTCTTCACCATACCACTCCTACGTACCACCCTCAGGCGAATCCCACCGAGCGGAGGAACCAGGAGATAAAGGTTCAGCTCCGCCTCCGCCTCGGGGAGGATCATTCAAAGTGGGACATACACCTACCAAAACTCCTGTATTGTCTGCGCCGACGTACCAATGTGGTCACGGGCCACTCTCCAGCCGAACTCCTCCTGGGGCAGAACCTGGCCCTACCTGGGGAGTGTCGGGTAGCCGCTGCGGCCACTGAAGATCTATGGGGGGAGGAGATCGCAGCCATGAGGGAGCAGGCACGCGTAAAACAAACACAGTTCCTGGCCCACAAGACACCGCAATCCACCCGCCCGCCGACTCAGCTTGAGCCCGGTCAGTGGGTGTACGTGCGGCAACACCATTTGTCTTCCGGAAAAAATAACTTCTGCGCGGGGCTGGCCCCCAAGTGGTCAGAACCCCGTCAAATTCTGTGGCGAACCGGGCCGTCAACATACACCGTGCGCACCCCCAGCGGACGACCGGCCAAAGTGCACCGAGACGACCTGCGTCTCGCAGCACTCCACCCGGCCCCAACAGGGGCGGGAACCCCGGATGATAGGCCACCAGGCACACCTCCGGGCCCGGTTCCGGGCTCGCCCGAACCGGACGTAACTAACCCACACCGACACCACGACGGCCATACAACCTCCACTTCACCCAACCTCCCTCCTCTTGCAGGAAGTTCCGCACCAAGGACTCCAGCCGAGTCCATCAACATCATGGACTCCACGGTCCCC
The DNA here is from genome assembly GCF_032445375.1 of Bacillus rossius redtenbacheri. NCBI lineage: Eukaryota > Metazoa > Arthropoda > Insecta > Phasmatodea > Bacillidae > Bacillus > Bacillus rossius. The sequence goes on from NC_086331.1 coordinate 18,679,085, forward strand.
AACGGCCTCCCACCCAGCCTCCTTCCTCTTGCGACAGACAATACCAACCTAAACCCGATCCCTCTGGAGGGGGAGGAGACGACTCCCCTGGTCTGGCAGCCGGACGATGGGGACGCGCCCGAGGTGGAGGGCGAGGTCGACGAACCCTGGTGGCCGATGGACGTCAGCTTGAGCGAGTCCGCGTTTAATATGTCCGTTGAGGAGCCTACGTCAGAGGGGGAGGGTGAGACTGTGCAGAGGCGGTATCCGCAGAGGCGGCGGCGTTTGATAACCCGCACGTGCTGCTCACAACCACAACCGACAGTTGGAGGCGCGATAAGCTCCGAGAAGGAGTGCACGACCGAGAACAACAGGGTCGGTGGTGAGGGGGAGGAGCAGACACTTGTAGATGTTAGTGTTAGCGAAAATACCATACCTCGCCCCCCGGTGCATTCACAGGACTACGTCGCCGGAAATACACAGAAACAGGGAACGACAAGCGTCCCGGAGGTGACTCGCGCACAACAGGGAGGGCGACGGGAACAGACGACACCAATATTGATTCCTACCAGACTATCTCGCCGTGTTCCACGGGTACCCACTCGCTTAGGAGACTACTTTCTGGGGCAGATCATGGTAGAGGAATCCGGAGGGATGATAGGACAGTCTCCCACCTCAGCGAGGGAGGACCCACACGCAATTTTCGACCCACTAGTAGGCTCGCAATCACTATTCTCACCCCTCAGACGGACCACGCCAGATCATCCCATGATTCTGTTATAAACGGTTCCACTAGGTACACCACACTCAGGTCTCCACCTTGCCTACCCCGCAGTGCATCGATCGGCGTACCCCTTCCATGCGTGTGAGGGGCAGTGTTGTTGGGCATAGCGGCCTCGTTGAGGGGGGGCATTTGACGCCAACCGCCGGTGTTCCCTCTGGTCCGCAAAGGTCGTTATGCCACAGCAACACTGGCTCCGAAGTGCGACGAACACGCCCGAGCGCGATCTTCACAAAGTGTAAGAAAGTGCACCGCAACGAACGCCGCGACGACGACAGCGCCCGGCCGGGTGTGGCAATGCGCCTAATTAAACACTTGATTATTTTGTAATTAAAACAACCAAATTAATAACAATTTAAAAGAAGGGTTCATGTAAGGGTAATTATGTCTAATTGTCTTATAAGCATATGTTGTGTAATTTGTTTCTAAGTCCAAAACTGGTCGGGTCGGTTTTCCCGCGTTCCACGCATTTAGGCGCGAGGCCGCCGGGCGGTCTCGCGCTCAGTCTTGAACTCGGGCTCCCAGGGGTCGGACGCTCCGCGAACGTCGGGCCAGCACTTCTAGTTTCTCTTCAACATTTCAGCAATAGTGTAAGTTTCTACAAACCTTTCATTTAGCTCGGCGCCGACCCCACTTAAGTCGCACGATACTTCGTGCGACACTTGACTTAATATTTAATTCCCGTTAGGGATTTTGTTTTAACGTAATACGTAAGGCCATGTCCAGTTTAAGGACCGCGTAATATTGGCACGCAGTTTTAGGCTCCAGTAGCCAATTAATTGTTACCGTCGAGAATCTGGTGAAAGATTGAATAACTTTCATATTGTAACTTTCTTCATGCTTTAGTGTAATTAGTAACGTGTGTTTTAAGTGACTATCTTGCCACGCATTGAGACTTTACACGTACGTCGCTCACTGACGTGACTGCATAACTTTTCGAGTCTTTAGTTTTGTCGCAGGCTAGACTGCAAACCACCCTAATCACAGGGACTCCGCTATTCGTTAACTTTGCTGTATAATTTGTTGTATCCGCAACTCCGTGACTGTATGTTAAATCTTACTCAGAGACACGTAGCCACAGCTTCAACCCGTCGATCCACTTTGCAATCTATCCTGGTCGCGCATATTATTCGCCGGCGTTACGTGTGTCACAGCGGTACGACAACGGACGCGGCCAGTAAAAGGACCATCCAGTGTATCGACGTTGAATAAAGTGCAGTGTTCTGATAATCTGTTCATTAATTATTTTTAAGGCGTCCTGGGTGGCCTAAACAGCCCAGGTAATTTCTGAACGTAATTTTCAAACTCCGAGACGCACTCCTGCCTGCAGCCACGAGGCCGAACCCCCGTTAAAAACCCTCAGATATTTCACATTATTAATAATAAATTTAAAAGCTAAAGACAGGCAGCGGGAGTGGCGTCAAGTTGATACATTAAGCATGTGCCACATCCCCAAATCATACCCAAAACATGGATGATGTCACTCATTATTGTAGTAAATAATGTATTTGTAAAGGCAGGTCAAATATGTAAATCAGCTAAGTTATATGGTTTGATTCAGCTTTTACATTTTAAATGTTTAAATTGCCATCACCCGCGGTCTCGGGATCGAGACCCGGGGCGGTCCTAGTGGTTTTCAGTAGCTCTAAAGGAAATCTCCGGTGGGCGCCAGGTTAATTTGAGGATTAACCCAGGTGGTCGTGGGTTTTTTTTTTCCCCCTGCGTGTTCCACTAGGATCGACGGCTGTTGATGGTGGGCGGGAGTCCCTACTTCCAATAAGCACTGGCCCTAAACAGTATGGAGGACTGTTTCCTAATTGTTCAGGAGGTGTTTGCGAAATAAAGAAATGGTATTTAGGTGCTGGTTATTTAATCTCGCATCTCACATAGTGTGGATTGAGGCACAGGTTACACAATTACACTGGACAAAAAAACACGTTGGCACTACATATACTCGCACTGAGAATTAATTACGTATTACATTGGTGTTACGTTGTGGCGCTTGCAAACAAGGTCTCTAACTTGATTTGTGGGTCGACGAAGATTTTGGGTGGATTAACGGCCACTCCCGTGGTAAGCTGTAGATAGATTCGTGCCCAGGCTCACCTGTGTGAGTCGCGGGACCACGAAGATAATATTAAATGGCAAGGTCTTTAAGATTGCAGTCGGCAGGCGTATGCTCGACGAATTACATGAAGTTCTGTTCGCGGGAGTCGGCCCGGACCATAAGATGACTGCGTCGCAAACCTTTGTTCCACTACGAGCAAAAATTAAAGCGGCCGAGATAAGCCCTGCACCAGTAAAAGGCACGGGGGCACGCGGGGAGAGAAAGGAGCAAAAAGGTTTTTGCGAATTATAATAGTTACCAGAATGACGAATCAGAAGCACAAAATGTTGAAGTCTCCCTGTGGGATCACACATCCGCCCCGGCCCGTGAGTAAAACTCTACTGCCGCATTGTGCCGGCTTGGGAGGGGAGGAGGCGTCATGACGTGCCAAACTTTCTAATGTGCCATTATTCCAACTTTATAATCATATCAGTCATTATTATTTATAGAACACTCGTACCTTAATGACATCTGTCTGAATTAGTTGGAGGAAGGCCTATAATTATAATACATAAAAAAATTTAGATTAATTTATTATATTTCAAAATAAAAAGTCAAGCTGGTGACTGTCTGTCACTTGTTGACTACTCCAGTGGTTATTTGCAAGTAAAAACAGGGAGGTAAATTAGGTTGGTGAACACTTTGGTTAATTATTGGTGGAAGGCCGCAAGGGACGTTCCGGACGTTTATTATTTGCGGTTTCCCATGGGGGAAACCGCTGCACCCCTACAATGCACTTTCACTATTAAGTGTTGTAATGATAACATCATGTACTTTGACTTCGGCACGGCGTAGTTGTCACCCCTCCTACCCATTCCCCCTCCTTTCCCCTTTAGATACATCACGATTCCTTCTCCTGCCAATTGGTAATTGATCCCCTACCCTTCTGGTTTACTGCGCTTGCGCGATTCCCCTTCTGGGGTCTGCTTTCGAGGATTTTCGGCGCTGGGTCTCGAGGCCTTTTCAGCTGTAGCCACCGACAGTGTCGGGTCACTTTCCATTTGAGCAGCATGTAGTTCCATTTGTAATTCTTTAAGTCAGTTAGGGGTACGGTGCTGACGAGCTCTCTACATGGTAAGCTTCTTCGCGGAACTTTGGTTTGTGTGCTTGGGCACTAACAGGGTGTGACCCTGTTCTTAACGTCAGGTGATCGTTATGTAGCTTAATGAAATTTCTTCTAAATTATTTGTTTCGGCTTGCCACTTGGAAATTACGTTTGGTATTCTGCAGTAGGGTAACCATGTCGAGTAGTCTCGTGGTACGTACGGTTTTGATGGTTAAATAATTTTTCAATTCTTTTCTCCTTTTTTTTTGGTAGTAACTGTATCATGCTGTGCCAGTTCTATATTAGTCTGGTCTACGTTAACAAGTTAGGCCGTTTGTGGCATAATGTGTTGTTTCTATTTGACTCTTTCTCTTTTTGATATTCACAGCTGGCTAGCTTTGCTTTGCGAGAGTCCGATTATCAGTATCATAAGTATTATATGCGAATTATTCAACTATGTATTTTGTGAAAGAAACCATTTGTATCTTTTTATAATGTACCTATTTGCAGTTGAAAGAATAGTAATTAAAGAAGACGTAAAGATAATATTTAACTTTGCTTATACCTACAATAGCACACCTCTAGTAGCCATTCCTAATCCAGCTTAGGACTTTGTCATTTGTTTTCAGGTACATATTTTGTGAGGGTACTTTTTATAGTTTATCCATGCGTGGGTTGGAGGTTATTTGCTGATCTGCAACAATTACCCTTCAGTGTTGTTCTGCTAATTAAAAATCACTTAATTAATCACAGCAATTTATGATGCGTGAGAACTGTTTGGTGGTGTTGGCATATGGACGTATCTGGGAAGGCACTCACCGGCGTCGACAGCTTGCTTGACTCACATAAAATGTGCTAGGGGTGCGTTCTGATAGCGGGGTTTAAGAGTGGGATAAATAGCTACTAGAAATTCCAGCTGCTTGAAGCTTAACATGTGCGCCTGATATTGTACGTTAGACCGATATTGCTCTGAGTCCCTCGCGATAGGCGACACTTCTCAGTCCCACGATAAGGACCGAAATGGGTGGGGTGGCACTGCGAGGCAGTCGGATTTAGTTTTCCTTGCTGTCGCTGTGTTAGCTCGGGATATATTAATGGATGTTAATTTATAAATGGCGAAAACAAACGCACGTTTTGTAAATGTAATGCTCGTGGTAAATTGCATTTGTCTGTGCGAAGAAAACGGAATAGAGGAAAAAATCTGACAAATTGGAGAGAGAAAAATAAGTAAGTACACAAATTATTTATAGTATTCATGAGTCGTTTTCAGTGTATAGCTTCAGGCAGTGTTATTAATAAAAACATGTGTTTTTTTAGCTTGATTTAAGGTGAAAGGAAAGCACAAAGACTGAAGAAAGTACGCCAATTGCAGAAACTACATCTGAGAATGCTAAAAGCAAGAATAAATTACGTTATGAATAGTTTATATTGTGTATTTTATTTTGTAATAAAGGAAAAACCCTTTTACTTCAGTTAACTACTATTCATGAAATATACATGTGTTATATATGTGATACATTGTATATAAAATACATTTTAGTGTTAAATGGGATACAAACAAGAGATACTTTTATATGCTACGTAATGAAACAACATGATAGCTTTGAAAACTTGTAATATTTTTATGTATATAATCAATTTGTATGTAACCGCGAGGTAAACTATTGTAATAATTTATGTATTTTGTTTACAAATCAGCTTTACAGTTTTGTGTAATTATTCGTATTTTGTGCTGTGGTTATAGTGTTGGAACTGCAAAATCTGTAAAACTTATCCCCAATAAATGCCTTTCAAAATAATATCCCACGGTATACTTAGTTCTTTTAATTTTTATACAACTATTATTATTTGGTTGAAAATAAGATGTATGCCAAGTAACCTAAATGCAACTAAAAATTATTAATTGTATAACCACAATCTAGTTAAATATTTGTAAATAAACGGTACTATAAAATATATATGTGCAAAGAATACTCTAAGAATAATGTAAATGAGGTGGACGCGAATGCAATGACAAGATGAATGCAGAGTAACCCGACAAGACATGTGTTATCGAAAACCAGCCGGAACCCGACCACTCTAATGGCGAGGATTATCTACAGCGCTCGGGTCTTGCTGAAGGGATGGAATAAAAGTGTCCTATCTCCAAACAGTGAAATGGCAAATTTTCGGCTCGATCATGAATGTGCAGTGACTTACGCGTGTGCAAGTAATTCTCAATTGTATGAAGATATTTTTTTTTCCAAAAATCATATACTATAAAATAATGTTACATGTAAATCGTTCAATGTTTACTTTTTTGTTATTCCGATTACTTTATTTTCTGCAAGTTGTCAAATTTGCGCTAATATAAATCTTTTTACTAATTAACTTTGCTTATTAATAACAACATTAACCACATTATTACAACTGGGATCAGTCATTATACCTTTCCTCAATGATGTGTAAAAATCTCATTCATCTGCTTTAACTGGTTTGACCTCTACTTGCCGTCGCATTGACCACTAAAACAGCTCTAAATGAAGCCATTTATCGCCCTCTTAATACTGGCGGGTGGAGGCGGGGCATTATGGCCTTCGGAGGGACGACCACATAATATAGTGTAATTATATTTAAAACCCATATAATTGCTAAAAAAAATTGTGTTGAGTCTGAATCACAATTGACCACACATTTAAAGTATTCGTTATTTTGTAATAAGTATTTTAGGTACCTCATTTAATTTTTTCTTAAAGGTTTACTTGGGCTAAATCGTTTTATAGACAGTGGATACGAGTGGTTCGAAGGGAAAATTGAAAAAAAATAATAATAATAATATTGTTGACACGAACCCAGGGGCGTAGCCAGGGGGGTGGGGTAGGGGTTCAACCCCCCCCCCCCCCCTTAGCACCAAATCTTTAATTAATTTCTTATTCATCACTCAAACAAATTTCATATTAAAATTAATAAAAAATTTACCATTACAATATTTAAATTTAAGTACCGAAAACTGCTAAAATAGCACTACTTTACACCTTAAAATCCAAATTTTCCCGGGGGAGGACCCCCGGACCCACTGCTTTAATACGGAAAGGGGGGGGGGCAATGCTTCTTAACACCCCCCATAAACAAATCCTGGCTACGCCACTGCACGAACCCCGCTACCTCCGTGTGAATTTTGAAGTTTTACGAACTGTCTTGACTCTCGGGGTAGGTTCGGCCTTGTGGTGGGAGGCAGAGGTTCGACGCAGCAGGGCCCCCCGAGCTGATTAGGCCACTCGGGACGCCTGATAAGTCCAAGAAAACACCGGGTTACAACTTATTAATTTATTCCAGCATAGCCCTTTACAAGATGCTACCCCTCCTGGCCGTAACGGTTGTCCCGAAACTAATCGTCACACGCGCGGCCACGCTCTCAGTGGCGGCTCGTGATTTTAATACATGGTAAGGTCATTCAGTTCTGACACGACCCGATGATTACATAAACGAACCCTGACTAGATCATACTTCACAAAGACATTGCGTATTACACTAGGCTAGGATCGTGTAGGCCCGCGACCCCAGTGACGCTACACGAGTCCTGAAACTGTCCCAGATACTGATTCGTTAGAAAGTTGGTTAAGTATTGCCTACTGGCTGCCTCGTGCAGGCTAAAACTAGGGAGCCGACTGGCTAAGATATCGCGTGAGGCGCCGACGGACCATCTCCCAGTCCTTACACAGTACTTACGTATGACGTTGCACGCTCGTCTTGGAGCACTAATTAATTAAACCACATACCACACGGTAAATCGAGACCGACCACGAGACTGAAGGAAAAGGTTTAGTAATTACTTAACTATGGTAAACTACATGTCAGTGAAAATAAAGATAATGCTGGTCCCGTGATGCACGGAGGCTGCCGGCCTCTCTGAGCTCTGGAAGGATACTACCGCTCTCAATGCGCGCGACCCCCCTCCCCGCCAGTCCTCCTGCACAAATCGTGTGATTTTCGCGGGAAACAGAACTGGCCAGGTTCAGGACAAGGCGCACGGTGAAACATAATTTTGGAAAATATAAAATGTTAAACAATGAAAATAAAGTCTAATATGTTTCTGTGGAAAAAATACATAAACACTCTTGTAGTTCGGCGGAGGGATATGCCACACCCGGCCGGTCTCCTCCGCCGGCAAGGCACTAATTGCGTGGCGTTCGCCCCGTTGCACTTCTTTTACCCCGGTGCACGCCCGAGCGCGTACAGTGCACACGCTTTCGTGAGACGTTGATGTGGCATAGCGGTCTGTGCGACATAGAGGAGCATTGGCGGTCGGCGTCATTGTGTTCTGTTTAATGTTGACCTGGTGTGATTGAGAGAAGTATGAAGCAAGTCACATTAAAGGAGAACGCAGTTCCTACAGTTTTTCCTGCATTTCCAGGGCACTTGCAGTCTGTATATTTTTTACAGAAAAATATTACTTGAGCCTAGTGTGGCATACATTTAAACTTGCAAGCACATTGTTCAAAACAGGTCACTTGAGAGATAGGTAATACTACAAGTTATAAGTAGTCGATAAAATACTTATAGCTTGTAATTTTCGTCGCCTGGGCTGTCTCGTGGGTAATGTGAAGAAAATTTGTGCTTGGTAAGATCTCCAATGGGGTTCCTGCCCACTTGGCAGGTGACAGCAATGACGAATTGAAAGACAGAAATAGAGAACAATTGTATTTTAAAGCAAGAAATACCCATTACATGGTGCTACCACAGCACTCAGCATGTTGCTTTTCTGTGCCAGAGAATGGCCCTGCATTCTTATAGAACATGAGCGTTACAGTTATGATTGTGGTAGTTAAGCAGATTTGACTATTCGAAAGTGATGTGGTGTGAAGGTCCGCAGGAGGCGGTACATGGTTACAGTTAGGTTAGCACTTCAAATCTGTGATGCAGTACAGGGCGAGCACTACAGATATCACAAACCATGCGAGAATTAATGTTACTTAAAACAATAAAATTACATATCCACCTGGTTCAGAGTAAGTGCGCGAATGCTATAAATCTGATACATCTCACAAAGATTAGAGTTCAGGCCCATTACATTAAGAATCACCGCAATGACGATTTTGCACAGGATACGACGAGTATCAAATGTTTAGCATAGCAAAGGCTCTCACATACATGTTTCTCAAGTGGAAAGATGCGTCCCGAAGTTCGGGCGCACGCGCGGCCCATTGACTACAACGGAAAAAGGTCAAACATGCAAACGCACGGTTGCGAAGGTTATGTTTGTGTTAAGCAATGAGTAATTTACAGCCAAACCATAGTTGAGGCCACCAATGGGGCCGATGAAAAAGAATTAGAAAAAGACTTATGTTAAAGTGGTTAAAAATCGTCGGTGAAACAAAATGTTGAGGACCCTGTGGTGCGCGCGTGTATGTCCGACCCCTGAGCTGGTTATCCGACGACTTACGCGCCTCCAGCAGCTCTGTGCCACCGAAGGCCATGTTTCTCGCGCGAAGTACACAGAGTGTGGCAACGACTCGGGCCAAGATTTGTGGCATAGTCGCACAGTGAATAAACTTTGTATAATTATGTTAAGATAAATGAAAGATTATTCCGACCTACCGCTGGCATTCTCACGTTACCCACCCTACCCTAATAGGGCGGGAGAAACTTCCAGTTCAATTTATTAACATTCCAGAGAATAATTGAAACAGAACGGTTAGGGATCACTCCCTCTTGTTTGATCGGAAGGGTATTAGTGCTTCGGCAATGACCAGCGGCTAGAGCCACCAACCAAGCACAGTCACCGCCTCAGCCCCTCTACAACACTTAGCTAACCAGACAGTTGGCTGTGACCTGAGATTTAAGACTTAATCAGCACTTCTAGCTCCTACCCCGATCTCCCACATCACACTGGGACCCCTCAAAACACCCAGTGAACCCGTGTCCCGGTGGAGGCCTATCCAACCTCTGCTAGCTGTCCAGGCTAGTACCGAAGCTGTGTCGTCGCTCACCATGTCGACTCCGCATCGGGCTAGGGAACCCTTAGAGCCTGCTCCAAGCGATCGCAGCACCACTACTAAGTACGAGTCCTACCCAATCAGAATCCAGGGCCTTGGAGGAAACCTCAGCGGGACACCGTTCAATCTTTCATGGATTCTTCCCGTACGTGCGACAGAGGAGCGCCGACGGTGGAAAATCGGGTGAAAGGTTGGTTGGGCTAGGGCAGCTACATTAATAATACTTTTAAATTGTGTGTATGGTTGATTAAAATTGGTTAAATATATCAAAAATACTTTACAATTGTGTGGAAGGTTGGTTTTCACATTTTATTTTTATTTGAGGCACCTCTGTGCTGCAAATAAGTACCCTCTAAACACAATTTACTGTTAAACCTAATTTTTATATTTTTTTATTTGATTTACCTAGCTAATTTAAATTTATTTACTTCTGTACTCTCCAAAATAAATGTTGCTGCACTGGTTTCCATTTGTGTTCCCAGCACCACGGGCAGATCTGAAGATCTGGTTCGCCATCGCCAGGACATGCCAAAGAGGCCAGTTTCGCCAAGTTCCTACTACACCAGCCTTCCCCCCATACCCCTTGCCGTGTAGTTTTTCGCTGTAATTCTCATAACAATGTTCCCAGGACAGTGACCGATGTCCTACCCTAACTCTATTTCCTCTACTGTGGGTTCAAGCCATGCCTCATGTCAGCTCTCAGACGACCACTTGGATGCCATCTCTTGGATGTCTGGTGTACTAAGTGCAGATACTGTACTACCTGCCAGAGTGCAGCACCTTCTGGACCTTTTGAGCTTAGGCAGTATGCCTCACCAGCATAAATCGGTGCACTATCTGCCGGTGCCATCGTCCACTAAACTTAGGTGCGACCACTTTTTTTAAATTTTGTTTCATCCACTTTCCTCCTCGTCCTACTGGCCAATCGGATGAGTTTTTCACCTCCCAACTTCCATTAGAACCCCGCTCCCAATTTATTTTTTGTTTTAGCTACAAGGGCCCCACAGGCTCCTTTAATTATGCGGACTACCCCTCGACCGGGAGAGTCTACGCCCGATTGTCGTCCGAACTTCTGGGCTCTCGGAACTTCTCTCTGCCGGTCCAGGACCGAATTATCGAACAATCTGGGTGATTCTAGTATGTAGTTGCCCCAGATTCAGGATAGTTTCCCTCTGTACGAGGAGTGCTATCGGAAATCATGTAGTGTTGTAGAAATTTAGTTCGGGTTGCTAGACATGTAATTCTTCTGCGTCCGCGGTTACACCAACTTGATGTGGTGACCGTCGGGCTTCTCCCCACTATGCGTTGAGTCCCAATTTATATCATTCAAGTTCTTCCTTTCTCCAATCAAGTTGATATTTAGCCCTCAGCTACCGACTATATGTTCTTAGTCATCTTAATTATCCTGTTGGCATGTGGGCGCCATCGTTTTGATGGAATGGCCACAAACTACATCCCCAAAGCGCCAGCAACCAGATAAGACTACTATAAAAATATAAATTTTATTCATAGTGCATAAGTTATTTAGTCAGCAGTTCTGGACTTTCTCCACATCGAGCACTCAGCCAAAAATCAGCTCTATGGAATGGGCACCGATATTGTAATATACTGTCTGAAACCCAAAATGTACACTGGTTCTATGGTGTAATAGTAGCCTAATTTATATCAAATAATCTTGGCCGGGTATTTAAACATTTGTCATTTTTTGTCATAAATTAATTTCAGATTTAGTTGTGCTTTTATTTTATGTTGTTTATACTTATTATGATCCACATTAACACACCTTCTCTGCTGTGTGTGTGTGTTAATGACAAAATTATATATGCTCGCTCTCATGTTCGCCGCTGGATTAGTAGTTTAATTTAGTCGTTTCTCGCCTAGCCCATTTCCAGATGTTTTTTTTTTTTTTTTTGCTAAAGTACCATTCTAGAGAACGGGAGGGGGAAGGTACACCTCTCTCCTCCATATTTACCTCCACTTTCCCTTACAACACCCATCTGGGTTTAAAGTTGTAGTTAAAGTATAGTTAAGATGCTGCTTAAGGCTTTCAGACATTGAACACATTTGCATCATACCATTAAGCATAATACATTTTAAATGAAAATTGAAAATGAAATCAGTTGCCATTTAAGAACAATTTGAGTGTGAAAGGTACTGGTTTAAAATTTTAATCTTGTGAAACCCTGATGACGTGCATTTCGTAACACTAAAAATAAATAGCTAATGGTACTGAGAAATAGAAAATTCGTGAACTTCTTTCACGCGCAATATGTGGTTTTAGTTTGAGCATACAGCACAGTGCTAAGACGGAAATTGGTGTCACACTATAACCTAGCGAAACTGTATTTGGAGACATGTTTGTACAAAGTACAATAACCAATATATATATTTTTAATTTTAGCAAATTCCTCCTATATTCCATCCCAGCTCATCATGCCGAACCAAACGCAATCGTTTAACTATTGTAATTTTAAAACTTCATTATGCCGACACTGAGTTAACATTAGTAATCCTCGAAAAAGCTCACAATTAAAATTTTTAAATTTTAAATCATTTAATGATTCAACAAAAAAATTTACTTACATAATATTGTTACAGTGGTAAAAAAAAATAATTCAAAAATACTTCAAATACTACTGTAAAAAAGGCGAACATACAACCTCGCATTGTGCTCCGAAATACACCGTACATTAGTAAATTATATAAATAAACGACAGGAATAATGTAAAGCATCTTTATTGTAGTCGACATAGCAGAGCTTGTCGAATGCTTCACCTCCTAGCCTGCAGGAGTGCTGGGAGGGTGCCTTCTTCCTACTCCTTGATTTTAACATATTCAGAACATAAACAAACAAGGCTTTACAGTGTTGCCAGATGTACCTTTATACTTTAAACTGAGCATGAATAACTTACATAATTAATTACTAGAGACCTGCAAAATTCGCGGATGCATTCGGTGATAGGCTAGAATTCAAACACATATACCTCTTAGATAATTTTGTTATTTGCTTACTGGTTATCTTGACGAATCTCAACCAGTTATAAACCCTCAACCAAAGAAGGATCTAATCACAGACAAACCAGCTGAGACGACTTACAAGTCGGCAGCCAATGAACTTGCGTTATTTGCCCGAGTGTACAGAGGTATTTGCAGTCTATCCTGAAGGCCATCGAAACCGCGAATTTTGCAGGTCTCTATTAATTACGTTGGGTGATTTTACCATTTTTCGATATTCGACCCTGAAGGTAGTGAAATGGGGGTACACTAGAGATTTATAGTAATAAATCATCTCCAAACAAATTAAAGTGGAGGCAAGAAAGTGACCAAGAATAACTTACATTATGAGATTTAATAGCATGTTTTTTTACTGTTGCCATTTTCCTATATTCGGCCGAAAAGGGGGTGAAAAAGTGGTCTTTTTTTTTAATTATCAAAGTCCTGTCTCTGAAGCGAATCAAGCAGGATGCAAGTTATACGGTATGAATTACAATCATGCAAAATCTACCAAAAAAATTTTACTACTTTTTGAAGTTATACTTCTTAAGTGGTATAATACTGTAAATATGGTTTCAGCATAAAAAAGATTCAACTTATACTTTAGATAATAAATTTGTTATCTAATGTACATTTCAAATAAATATGCACTGTATCAAAAATATTTAAAAAAATGAAAGTATTTGTAAAAATATGAAATTATTTAATTATTATGAGCATAGCTTTTACCAAAATAAATTAAAGTTTAAGCGTAAACGATGGCATAAACTTATAAAATGAAATCATGTATGTTTAACAATTATTTAAATTGTCTACCTCGTGAAATGAAAAAGAGGTAAAAGTGATTTCATCCAGGTTAAATATACCCGCGAATACACTAATAAAAGGAGTTATAAAATCAAATACTTTATACTAAAAATTAAAATCGATCTTTAAAAAAATTTCATGAATGGCGTTGTTATGAATTAAATATATTATGCACATGACCATTTATTGTGTATATTTCTTTAGCAAAAAGTTTGGAATAAATCTCACACTTTCCTTTCAAAGATACCGTAATAAATCGTAATATATTAGGAAAACCTTAAATTTGCAGAAGCGAAGCAGCTGGTTATTAGCTAGTAATAAATATATATGTATATATAATCTTAGAAGTAAGACATATTAAACTATGTTAATTTTATTTAATGTGTAACTTTATTTATAACTAATATAGTTGAATAACCCTTTTAAACATAATGTGATGCCCAATACATGGTCGCATTTTGGCCCTACAAATCTAGGAAATTGTTTTTGTTTATTGATTAATTTTAATAATATTATTTAATTCTCTATAACTATACATTTCCCAAAAACAGTTCTATTTATAAGATTAACAGGTGTCTACTATGACCATACACAGCAGTTTCAAAAAGTCTGGTTGTCCTTGTATATTAAAAATATGTTTGGAGATTAAACATGTGTATGTATATTTACTCGGAAATAGCACGGTGGAAGTCTTGTTGAATTCCAAATGATGCCTAATTATACTGCAAGCCAAAGCGTTGCGAAAGTACAGAGCGAAGCCTTATGAAAGCACAAGGCCAAACCTTATAAAAGCACAAGGCGAAGTCTAAGGAATTTACAAAGTAATACCTTGAGACAGTATAGGAAGTCTTGGGGAATTACAAATCAAAACCTCGAAACAGTACAGGGAGAAGACTTGGGAAATTACAAAGCAAAGCCTTGATACAGTACATGGAGAAGCCTAGGGAAATTACAAAGCAAAGCCTCGAAACAATGCTGGGAGAAGCCTGGAGACAGTACAGGGAGAAGCTTTGGGAAATTACAAAGCAAAGCCTTTCAAAAGTACCAGAAAAGGCCTTGTGAATTTACAAAAAAAGAAAAATCGTTATAAAGATACAAGAGTGGTAACTTTTGTAATTTGGTACAAAGCTCTGTCTTGTAGTCTTACAAGTAATATCCTTGGCAACAGTGTTTTCAAGGATTTTCCTTTTAAAAGTAAAAACATATTTTTCAGTTTTAGTAAGCCTTATTTCCTCCCGTAAATGAATGATGAGACGTATATGGTATATATAAAATGGTTTTTTTAAACCTGCAAATTAAGGGTTAATTGTTGGTCCCAGGCTTGGTGTGTACAATCAAATCAAGTCGATGTCACGTGTTCATTGGGTGCAGCCCCATTTCACCTCTTCAGATCGCACGTGATTTGATCAGATGTTTTTTTATGTGTTGTAATTGGCTTTTAGTTAGGGGCATGCATATTTCGCGAAAAGATTCCGAGACCAGCTGAAAGTCAAAACAATGTAGCACCATCTGTGTTCCGTGATTGGGTGGGTTTCTTTCAGGTACATGTCGATTGTTACAACACCAATCACATGAAGTCAGTGCGGAATCAAACGCGTCCTGAATGGCTCAGTAAAACACGGCGACGACTTCTCTCGCAGACGTCCGCCAATCACAAGGAAGAAACAGCTGGTGCGGGTATACCTTGTTGCAGTCTAGTAGACGTTCAGGTTTTTTCGCGAAAAATGCCTTCCCCTACTTTTAGTCCTTCGGGGCTCGTCAAAAAACTCGCTATCCAACGACCATGATCATTTGCAATCTATACTGTCAGAAAATAATAACACGAATTTCGCAAGTCTCTGCTCGTTGCGTGCTCTGAATTATTTCGTTATAAGCAGAGCCGTCGAGAAGAACCTATGGCTGAGGGGCAAATAATGTCGTTGAGCCCCAATCCTGTAAGAGTTACCGTGACAATAACGGTAAATACGATCTGTGCTTATTGCAGAACTTGTAACGTCTCCTCTGAATTCTATTAACAATATACAGAGACCCGGAAATTTCGCGAATTCTTTTGGCGTCAGACTAAAATTCAAAGCCTTATGTTTGCTTTTCCATTGGCTGACTTCTCAGTGAGAATTATTTATTTTTTCTCGTAAGTCGGCACTACCTGATTCGCTTACTTGTCTCCTAGCTGAGCATGGTTGGTGTACGGTCGCAGAGGGACGTGTCCAAATAACTGTGGTCCAAACATGAACACAGTGCGAGAGTGTGAAGGCTTGCTTTCTCGCGTGAGACCACATGAATCCGCGAAATTCCCGTCCCTCTAACAAATAATACACTTGTGATGTTCGTCCCATCAGGATAAAACCAAGCACTAAGGGGCCCGCCCAGTCAGGGGTGAATGTGTGTCAGTGAGGCGGGACGATAAGCGCGACGCTCGCTGGTGCTTCTAGCGTGGTGTCTCCTGTGCACTGGCGCGCAGTCTTCTCGTGGTGCATAGGACAACCGTGAAATTTGAGCGCAAACCACAACATTAGATGTCAGATAAATGAAGATAAAAGTGTAATGCAAGGCCCTTGGGTGCTTCCAAAAAATAGATACCGGGCTTTTAATGTCTAGTAATAACCCTGAAAACATGGTGTTTTAGACCTTTATTCACTCTACTAAAAAAAATTTTAAAAACGAAATAAGGAACTGGAACCACCCATCCGACCTCACAGACACCGCTCGGATATCTTGAGAGGTTTAAAAATTTCCTCGTTTCTTCTGAAGCTCTGCGCAATGTGTAATGTGCAGAGACCTGTAAAATTCGCGTATTCATTTCGCGATAGGATAGAGTCCAAATACTTTTGACATTATTTTGCTTCAGTGATTGGGCCACAGTTTATCTGAAGGACTCTGGGCCAATGAAAAATCTTTAACAGAAGAATGAGCGAACCACGATCATTCCAGTCAACAGGTGTTACGAGTCGGTAACCAATCAGCAGATGTAATTTGCACGAGTGCATAGAGGATCATAAGTCTATCCTTTAGGAATTTGAAATCGCGAATTTTACAGGTCTCTATTTATGTGTGCCCGGGTAGGCGAGGGCGTTAGAAATAATCTCGAAAGTCAACCGGGTTGGCTATAAGTAGTAACACCCAGGCACGCAGCGGTGAACGTATACTTTGTGGGTCCCTGGGCCATTTAACCTACTCTTTCACGATCCTAATATCATAGGGGTCGTCCATTAATCACGTGATGTTTTTTTAGCAAATTTTTAATCCCCCCTCCCCCCTAGTGATTTGTGGTGAGGTTTCAGATAAACCCCCCCCCCCCCCTCCCCAAATAAATCACGTGTATTTTTTGGTGCAAAATATTTTTAAAGATTTCGGAATATTATCTTTAAATATAGGTATAATCTCATTTAATTCTGGAAAATTACCACACAGTGATAAAAATGTCCAGACACACATTTAGGTTGCAGGTTTATTCTCACTGGCATAAAAATAATAAAGGAAAGGCTTATATGTGATTTACGCATGTATTCGGCGCCAAAATCACAGTCTTATCAATGAATATTTATATTCAATGGTCTTACTGGTGACTGGCAAGCCGAGCCGGGTGGTTCATGTTGCGGCGGCCGGGGATATTGTTGCCTGGCTACGGCGAGTCAAGGTCACGAGTCGCTTTTCGGTTTAGTATAAATCGGGCGGAAAAAAAAATACACGTGATATCTCTCTACACCCCCCCCCCCCTCCCCACTTGTGATATTTCGTGATTTTTCCCGACCCCCTCCCCCCCCCTTTCGAGCCTCACGTGATTAATGGACGATCCCTTACCGAGGGTCCCTACAGTGGGGCTGGGAGCTATAAGAGTAAAAAAAAAACTGCCGGAATGTTTTTAAAAATAAACTTTTAAAAAACCTATGTTTTGATGTTCCTCCTAGTGAAATTCTACTCGGGTTGGTGTTGTTAATTCTAAACATCGACTTCCGGTGAAAATCGCGTGATTATATGAGGGAATATAATCGTTGCAGGTATCTACTACATGGAATCGTTAAAACTCAATTGAAATCGAAATTTCGAATTGGGTGCGATTGTAAAGGAAAGTTGTCGATAACGTGCTTGTTCCTCGCGGGAGAACCAGACAACCAGGCCGGGCGCTGGGGCCGCCCCGGCCAATCAGAGCCCGCAATTTGTTTTTCCTAGCCTAAGTTATTCTAAGTGTGTAAGGGGAGGGTCCAGGTTAGGGGAGGACCTAAGTGTGTCTCAGGCCGAAGCCATGCGGGGTTTTAAACATGCAGTACAAGGGCGCGTGCATTATGTGCTAATAGGGGTTTACTGGCCAGTCAAGGCTGCAATTGGCGCCATGGCTGACGCCCCATTGATAGTCTAGCCTGAAAGCTAATTAATGTGACCCAGGTAAAACCTGCACAGACACAGGGAAAACCCTGGACCGGGTCATGCGGGGATCAAATAAACATGCATTAAAGCAAGCAAGAAAACTACTGGACAAGGGGGAAAAAGGTCCAGGTAAGAAGAGTTGGGCGGGGCAGAAACATCAACCATGCAGGGGTTGGGCGCTTGGGCCTTGCGGCGCGCATTGTTAGAGTTGGGCACGCCTGGGTTATTGTTACCAGGGGTGCATGCGCCCCCAGGGGCGGGCGACTTCACTCGTGGGAAGCCTAAGATGTACATCAAGCTCTGTCCCTGCCCGAACACCCCGGAATATTCACCTTCGGGTTTATTTTGATATATTTATATTTGTCTGTTTATTTTATTGTAGCTATACTAACCTAACCAACCGTCCATAGTGTTTTAAAGTGTTTTAATGTAGCTAACAGAACCGACCACTTTTAATATTTGAATTCATTTTCCCTGGGCTGGCCGAAGGTGAATATTCGGGCGTGTTCGGGCAGGGACAGAGCTTGATGTACATCTTAGGCTCCTCTTCACTCGTCAGCCCAGCCTAGCTGCCTAGCGCAGGGGTAAAGCCGTGGGGGGGGGGGGTGTTAGGGGTTCAACCCCCCCTTCCCTTGGCAAAAAATCTTTAATTAATTTCTTATTCATCACTCAAACCAATTTCATATTAAAATTAATAAAATTTTTACCATTACAATATTTAAATTTAAGTACCGAAAACTGCTAAAATAGCACTATTTTACACCTGCTTTAATACGGGGGGGGGGGATGCTTCTCAACACCCCCCATACACAAATCCTGGCTACGCCACTGTGCCCGGGCAGCCCGCGCGCGCTTATCGCAGCCGAGCGGAAGCGGATGCGCCCGGAGCGGGGCGGATGCAGGACGGCGCCTCCCTCCGACGGCCTCCAGTCGACAGCCGGACAGACCCGGAGGAGACACCAGCGGCGCCATGGTCCGCGTGGAAGTCGTCGTGGCCGCAGTGCTGGCGCGTCTGGCGAGTAAGCGACCTCCGGGATCGAAACTCGCGATGAGTAGAGACACCTGTATTTCACGATTTCATTTCATGTAAAGGTATTTCACAAAACACTGCAGCTTTTTCTAAGAGTCATGGCTAGAGTCCCGGAAATTTCGCGGATTCCTCTGGCCTCAGGATAGGATTCAAAGTTATAGGTGTGCTCGACCCATGTTTACTTTCCCATTGGTTGATTTCTTAGCGAGAACATTTTTATCCTTGTTATTTGGCACTAGCTGATTCGCTTACTTCTCTCCTAGATGGGAATCGTTGGCTCACGGTCGTAGAGGGGCGTGTCCAAACAACTGCGGGCGAATCACGAACACAGTGCGACAGTGTGGAGGTTTGCATTCTAACTTGCGACTAAATTAATCCGCGAAATTTCCGTGGCTGTAGTCATGGCAAATTGTGAGGGTGCAGCAGTACGGTGACCACATTCTCATTGGCCCCGTCAAGAGCGGGACGACACCTCTCACCGACCTCAGCCAATAACCACTAGAGAAAAGCTACAGTATGTTGTGAAATACCTTGACACGAAAAGTATTCGTGAAATACAGGTGTCCCTAGCGATGAGCGATGCATAGGTGCAGGCATTTTCCGCGAAAAGATCTGAACACTTATTAGACTGCAGCAAGGTATACCTTCACCTGTGGTTTCTTCCTTGTGATTGGCGGCCGTCCGCGAGAGAAGTCGTCGACTTATTTGGCCGAGCCACTCAGGACGCGTTTACTTCCGCACTGAATCACTGTGATTGGTGTTGTTACAATCGATATGTGCCTGGGAGAATCTTACCCAATCACGAGAAACACATACGGTTTTACGGTGTTTTAACTTTCATCTAGTCTCGAAATCCTTTCGCGAAATCTGCATGCCCTTAGCGAGGCAAAAAAAAATTGGGTGCAAATGATCTGTAGGTATAGTTGGAGTTTCTTTCTCCTGTAAAATTGGGGAGCTTTTAACATGGGATACAGGCTGCGCAGGCTGCCTGTAGCGATTCCTGCAGTTCTAGTAGTGTGACTGCCCATGTGAGCTTCTTGCCAAGGGTGAGGCCTAAGTATTTTACTGAGTTTACATAAGGGATGACTTGGTTAAAAATGTTTATTTCTCTGTCAGGAACAGTGCGTTTTTTTGTTAAAATTTGTAAGGCCTGGTCTCACACTCCATGTTTATTTCTTATAATTTTTTACTCATTACTTCTATTCAAGGGCTATTTATAACATTTTTAACAAGTCGATCCCGCCCTTGCATTTTATTTAAACAGATAATTATTTAGTGTAATATGAACAAATGCAAGGACGGTATCGAGTTAACCACTTTAAAAATGTCAACAAAAAAATTTACATGGCTGTGAGGAACATAAGGGCCATTTATAACATTTTTAACAAGTCGATACCTCCCTTGCATTTTATTCAAACAGAAAATGCTTTAGTGTAACATCAACAAATGCAAGGACGGTATCGAGTTAACCACTACAAAAATCTCAAAAAAAAAAAATTCTACATGGCTGTGAGGAACATAGCCTTGAGGTATTTAACTGTAAAATTATTCCGGTAGCTCTACTGCATTTTTTTTCTGTGTCACGAATTTTACACTAGACATTTGCTAAAAGTTATTTTCGAGTTGTGATAGGTCACGCAAGTTATTGTAATTAAGAGCACTTGTGTAACATTTTACTGTTATCTTGATAAGTATTTAGTAAAAAATTATTTGTTGATAAAATGTAAGGCGAAGCGGACAAGGCAAGAGAAGTTTCGTGATAAATTTGCCGGGAAAACCTTTAAAAAATAGTCATACCAAAGAAAATTAAATAACCAACGGATCGGGTAATACCGAGCCTTAAAGAGGCCCCGCCTAGTCAAGAGTGTGTGTATGTTAGTGAGGCGGGATGATAAGCGCGACGCTCGCTGGTGCTTCTAGCGCGGTGTCTCCTCTGGACTGGCGCGCAGTCTTCTCATCGTCACAGGATAACTGTGAGATCTGAGCGGTGACCGTAACATTATATGGCCGAGAAATGAAGATAAAGGTGTAATGAAAGTCCCTTAAGTGCTTTCAAGATTCTGTACCGGTTGTTTTACGCCTAAATATCACTCTGAAAACACGCCCTTTATCCATTTTATCTCTTCTAAAAATTGAATTAGAAAATTTAATCCGGAAACAAAGCTACTTATCGGCCCTCAACGAATTCTTAAATGCTTTTCGTAATCAGACTCTACACGGATATCTAGTTTCCAAATAGCGTGGTTTTCCCTGAAGCTCTGCACACCGTAGGGCCTGTGTGTGCCCAGGTAGGCGGGGCCTTGACCAATCACAATCACGTTTGTCGCATATATGTGACGTCAACGCGATAATATTCGCGGCAGTGATATGTTGCTGAAAAGAGCATCAGAATTTTGTTTAAGAATGAAGGTTAAACATGTGCGTTGGTAATACAATACATTATATCTCGTGTAATTTTAATTTTCCGTTTAATAAATTCGTTTCGCGAATTTTTTAAAAACGTCACGTACAACAAACTTTTTGAATAAATATAAAATTAGGACTTAACTTTTTTTCTCAAATAACTTAATTAAAAGTAACTTGTCTTTGAACGCCTGTCGCAAATATAGAACAACTATATAGTGGCAAGTAACATTTTACACTTCATTGTTTGTTTCGGTTTGTCGCTTAGTTCGAAACCGCTGGTCCAAAATGTTGCGATATTTAGCTGTCGCATCGCGTCTGACGTCGCTCTATCGTGATTCCAGCACGAGTGTGTGTATTCTGTGGAGTATTAAAAACCCATCTAGGGGTCACGCAGTTCTATTTGTAACTGTCTCATCCTCGGCATTTATTGTTTTATTGAAAATCATATGAATCAAATTTACCTGCCTTCTAATTACGTTATGATTTTTTGACAATAATTTCCGACAGGAATAAAAAATGTCTTTCATCTAGGGTTGGGTGTCACTTCGGCCGAGAATTTGACACCGCTTAGAACTAGTAAACTATGAAAGCTACAGAGTTGAAGTAAATATGTCTTAGTAGAGCAGGCTTTTCTTGTGGTCGTTACGTATGACTTACCCGGTGTGTATAAAATAATAAAAAATATATATTATTGATTTTAAAAGTTGTGTTCTATTTCTCGAAATTTGTTTTCTATCCAAAGCCGAGATCTGGTAACACAGCTTCTTATTTAAAGATGTAAAATCATCACGAATTACTGAAAAATGGAGAGTAATAATAAACTCATACCAGCAATCAGGCCAAGTTCGATCAAAAAATGCAATTGAAATCAGTTGGAGACAAATGTAGATGGAGCAATAGGAGCACTTAGAGCAACTGGAGTATTTGGAGCAATTGGAGCAGCTGGAGCACTTTGAGAAATTGGATCACTATAGAAATTGGAGCATTTGGAGCATTGAAGTTTTTGGTGCAGTTGGAGATTTGGAGCTCATGGGGCAATTTGAGGATTGGAGCACTTGGAAATTTGGAGCACTTGGAGATGTTTGAGCAGTTGGAGCACTTAGAGCAATTTGAGCACTTGGAGCGATTGGAACAGTTAGCGCTGTTGGAGCAATTGGATCACTGGAGCTTTGAAACACTTGTAGTTGTTGGACAATTGGAGCAATTAGAGCATTAGAGCTGTTGGAGCTATTGGAGCTTTGGAGCTCTTGGAGCAATTGGAGCATTGGAGCAGTTGGAGCTTTAGAGAAATTGGAGCTGTTGGCGCAATTTAAGCATTGGAGCATTAACTTCTGGAGCCAATGACTGTTGGAGCAAAATATGGATCCAAAGAGTGTTGGAGGCAATGAAGTTTGGAGGCAATCACTTTTGGAGCCACAGACTGTTGGAGCTAAAGAATTTTGGAGTTATTGTGTGTTCATTGCGTGTCCATAACATGCCATGCATGTGAATTGTATGTTCATTTCGTGTGTACCGTGTGGTTATTGCGTGTCCAGTGTGTGTTCATTGTGTGTTGGGTCTGTGTTTTGTGTATGCGTTGTGTGTCCATTGTGTGTATTGTGTGTTCATTGAGTGTTCGGTGTGTGTATTGTGTGTTCATTGAGTGTTCGGTGTGTGTATTGTGTGTTCATTGCGTGTCCAGTGTGTGTATTGTGTGCTCGTTGCGTGTTCGATGTGTGTATATTTGTTGTGTTCGGTGTGTGTATTGTGTGGCCATTGCATGTCCTGTGTGTGTATTGTGTGTCCATTGCATGTCCTGTGTGTATTGTGTATTCATTGCATGTGAACAGTGTGTTTATAGTGTGTCCAGTGTGTGTCCATTGTGTATCTTGTATGTGTGTACTGTGTGTCCATTGCGTTATCTGTGTATGTACTGTGTGTTCATTACACGTTTACTGTGTAATCATTGCATGTACTCTTTGTGTGCTGTGTCCATTGCTGTACATACAGTATGTATACTGTATGTTCATTGCGTGTGTACTGTGTTCATTTTGTGTGTTATTTGTGTTCATTGCATGTTTATTGCGTGTTCATTGTGTGTATTGCGTGTCCATTGCATTTTCGGCGTGAGTATTGTGTGTTCATTGCATGTAAAATGTGTGTATTGAATGTTCTTTTATTTTGTTGAATGTGTGTCGTTTCGTTAAATGTTTGTAATCATGACTGAAGTCAAGTCATGATTTTCCTCTTTGTTCGAAGACGTCTGGTATAAACGTGTGACACTGGACATGAAATGTTGAAAATATTCGTCACGTAGCATAGAAAAATAACTTTTGATTCGGATACGCTTAAACTATACGCCTAACATTGTACAAGACCTGGTTGGAACATATTCCAAGTATCGAAAAATTAGATCTATATGGTAGGCACAGAGACAACATATTTATTTCGTAGGACAGGAATCTTGTATAGAGTGGTTTTTCGTAAAGATAATGATTAAAGAACTCTACGAAATGTAATGGGCAACATAATTAAAATTTTATTTTAAGCTTTAGTTACACTTATCACTGGCCGAGAATCAAACCAAGAACGTAAATCTATCGAATCAATCTTATATCAATAGACATATTTTTAAAAATGATTTTTAGAATTTTTCAGAATTTATATCTTAATTATTACGAATTTCCAAGATGGTGGTCCATATGTCATAAACGGCCTACTGAAGGCTGGTAGACTAGGAACCTAAGCTGATTTTATGATTGTTCTACATTTTTTATTCAATAATTTTTTTTACGTAGGTTACCTATTTTTTTTCATCGACCAGATATCGAACCCAGGACAGTAATCGATTTTTAAATTATTTTAAGATTTTTTCTCGAATATTTAGCTTAATAATTACAGATTTTCAAGATCCCACCTAAATGTCAAGATGGCGGATACAATGTCAGTTGACTGTTATAACTGATTCCTGCACTCTAGCGGATAAAAATTAAACTAATATGTCGGCAACACGCACTGGCAGACAGTGTACGCTAGCGCTCCTGGTATCGTTTACTAAAAATAAGATGGCGGTGACGAAATCTAGCAGGTTATGTGTGTTAACGGGGACGCGGAAGACTGCCATATCGGAAATATTCCATAATGACAGTATTACGCCTGGCCTCTTCGAAAAAGGCGGAAAAGTACCATAACGGAAATCTGCCATAAGTTCAAAGGACGAGGCGGAATTCTACCATATTTCCTTATACACTCCATGGAATGAGTACAGCTGCTTTGCTCTCGAAGTAGTGTATAGAATACATCGATAGGTAGCACTGTTAACCCCCTAGCTGTTTCTTAGGTTAACTTCAAAGGCTACAGATAGCGCTTCTGACTGTTACTTTCTGTAGTTCCAGTCATAAATCAACTTAACAGATCGCGCACTCATAGAAACAAATGTTTAAAAAAATGGGTTATAGGAAGTTGCACTGTATACTTATAGCCCCGATCTGTAAAAATAAAAAATATGGTACTTTTCCTCCTGTTTTGACGGGGGAGGTGGGGCGACGAAAGACTGCAATGCTGGAAAAATACCATACTGGAAGACTGCCATACTGAAAAACTGCCATACTGGAAGACTGCCATACTGAAAAACTGCCATACTGGAAGACTACCATAATCGAATAATTTCGTCTGGGGGCGACGGAAATCTACCATAAGTTAAAACGCGACCATACAGTCCTAATACTCGAACGACATGAGTAAATTACGTTTATTATCTTAAAAAGAATTTGAATAAATAAGCAACATGCAAAGTGTTATGAGTCTAGTTAACGTTTTAACTCCAAGTCACTAGTTAAAATGAAATGCAATCTAGTGACCAAAAATCTCAATTCCCTGACAACCGACGGTTAAGTAAGTAAAATATTGCATTATCTCTCTCTCTCTCTCTCTATATATATATATATATATATATATATATATATATATATATATAAAACAGATTTACACCTATGTACTGACTCATCACGATATCTCAGGATCCGTAAGGCCTAGAGACTTGAAATTTGGTAGGAATATTCCTTTCGCCGAGTAAAGGTCAGCTAAGATTGGATATTACGAAATTCCATCCGCAAGGGGGGTTGCGGTGGCGTTAATAAAAAAAAAATCCACATTTTCAAACTTTAGCTCTTATAGGTATAAAACTTGGCCAGAATATTGTTTTTGGCATGTTAAAATTGACCAAGAACGAATTTGATGAAATTCCACCCACTTAGGGCTGTGCGGGGGCGTTAAAAAAAATTACTTTAAATCTATAGCTCCTACACATTTTAAGTTTGGCGAAATTATTATTTTTGTCATCTTGAGTTCAACTGAAAACGAATTTTACGAAATTCCATCCACGAAGGGGATTGCGGGGGCGTTATAATAAAAATAAAAATAAAATATTAATTACAGTTCGGGCTATAATGAATAATAAAATCAAGACTGGAGATAGTACAGGGAGAAGCTTTGGGAAATTACAAAGCAAAGCCTTTCAAAAAGTACCAGAAAAGGCCTTGTGAATTTACAAAAAAAGAAAAATCGTTATAAAGATACAAGAGTAGGTAACTTTTGTAATTTGGTACAAAGCTCAGTCTTGTAGTCTTACAAGTAATATTCTTGGCAACAGTGTTTTCAAGGATTTTCCTTGTAAAAGTACAAACATATTTTTCAGTTTTAGTAAGCCTTATTTCCTCCCGTAAATGTATGATGAGACGTATATGGTATACATAATCGTTTTTGAGACTTGCAAATTTAGGTTTAATTCTTGGTCCCAGACTTGGTGTGTACAATCAAGTCGATGTCACGTGTTCATTGGGTGCAGCCCCATTTCACCTCTTCAGATCGCACGTGATTTTATCAGATGTTTTTTTTATGTGTTGGAATTGGCTTTTAGTTAGGGGCATGCATATTTCGCGAAAAGATTCCGAGACGAGACCAGCTGAAAGTCAAAACAATGTAGCACCATCTGTGTTCCGTGATTGGGTGGGTTTCTTTCAGGTACATGTCGATTGTGACAACACCAATCACACGAAGTCAGTGCGGAATCAAACGCGTCCTGAATGACTCAGTAAAACAAGGCGACGACTTCTCTCGCAGACGTCTGGAAATGATATGTTATTGCAACTATCACCGTCAGAAGCGCTATCTGTAAACTTTAAAGTTAACCTGAGAAACAGCTAGAAGGTTTACAGTGCTACCTACCGAGTATTCTATACACTACTTCGAGGACAATGCTGCTGTACTCATTCCATGGAGGGTGTAAGAAAATATGGCAGAATTCCATCTCGTCCTTTAGACTTATGGCAGGTTTCCGTTATGGTACTTTTCCGCCTTTTTCTAAGAGGCCAGGCGGAATACTGTCATTATGGTAGTCTTCCGATATGGTATTCTTCCGTCGTTCCGTGTTAACTAGCATTCCTGGTAGCATGTATTAAAAAAGAAATATGACGTCTCGGTTATGAACAGGTGATGATATTATTCCTTCAAATTAAAAAAAAAGATACATTCCAAATATGTGTGTTATTTTTTTATGAACCTTATTTATATCTCAGTCTGGTAATTGTCTCGATGGTCCTGCGTACAAAGGCGTATGTTTTCCAATACAGAGTTCCTAGCGGTCAAGGTTTAAAATTAATTACAATTATTATACGCTTATAAATATCCTTTTAATATGGTTGACACTGTAGCCTAGTGTGGATCTATTTCACTTTTTATATTTAATGTTTTACTAAGGAACTCAGATGAATTGCGATTTTTTTTAGACTTTGTATAAATTTTTGGTCTGAAAGTATTTTAATTTTTTATGTATTTGTTTTTAACTTGTATAAACAATCATTGTTATTTGTTTGAACACAGGAAATGCATGTTGTATGTAGTCAAACATGTAATTGACATTTATTTTTACGTTTGTTTTTGTATGCAACTAAATATAATAAATACATTTTTAAAAAAATTGTCAAAGCACTGAGCTGGTGGTCTGTCGGTCCAGGGTTCGAATACCCTCACCTCTGAAATATTTTTATTCATTTAAATATTTTAAGGAACCACCATAAGAACTAACATAAAACTATTTTTACAGTAGAAGTAGCCAATACCGAGAAAAGTATAAAAGTATGACTATCCACGATGATAGTGAACCTAGCAGCCCACACCTTCACAACTGCGAACCACTCTACAGGATTGCGGATAAAAAAAGAGACGAAAGTACCCGAAGATTGACGACCTGGTCCTGATATTAGGCATCCAGCGAGGGAAAGGTCCGAAATTGGCCGATTCTGAATATTGACAAGCCGCCACAAGAATCCACCACAAAATCGTAGTTCCATAAGAATAACATTGTCTCAGACTCGGATATTATACACTACTATTATTAACTGTTGCTAAACAAATAAAATAACTTCTATAAAATAAGGGATTTTGAAATATGTGCTTTTTCCCACCGAACCCATAATTGTTATAGAATTTTTTCTTTACTTAAGGGACGGTAGATATGCATAGAAAATAGTTGCCATATTTAATAAGTATTTTAATTATTAGATAAATTTTCTTGAAACCTCATTTGGAACATAGGTTGCTGCAATGCCCTAGTGCAAGGCAGATTGGCACCAATGTTGTACACTACACAAACTAGTATATAGCACACATACAAACACACCAATACACAAACATACACACACATATACATGAATAAAATCTTGTATTCGACGAAATTAAAAATAAAATGCTCTACAGCGACGTATTTGTATAATTGACGTACAAATAAAGCTCTTTGCGTTTATCTGTTTCAGTTTGCGATTGCCAAGATAGTGGCAGCTCGGACGACAACGACGATGACATCGCGTGCTTGCCCAAACTAGCTGACAGGTGTTTCTCGGATCTGTACACCGACATATCACAATATTTGACGGATAGGTCTGCGAGCCCAGCAGAGCTGTGTAGGTAAGTTTAAAAAACTAACTCGTATATATAAAATTCTATTCATAGGTACCATTAAGTCGTGAGGATGGTCACATGAGTAAGCTGCAGAAAAACACATGTTTTACACAGTGAGGAAATCACTATATTGCGATCAGTTTTCTCCAAACATTATGAACATTACAGGTTAGAGTCAAGACATAATCCAGGATAGTTTGCTTCCGAGAAATTTCCTTCGACGCGTTCTTATTTGGTATAGAGCTACCATACGCCTTTACAAAATGGTGAAAAATTTGGGGCATAATTTTAATTGGCGGCAGGAAATGCCAAAATAAGAAACTTTTTCTTAGGAGCATATGTCCGAAAATGAAACTGCAATGTTACAGGCACTCACCCTTCGTGGTATGGAACTCCAAGTAGTGGGCAGTCTCTGATTTAAGACAGACTAAGGTCTAACTATTAATGACATGTCTGTTATGAAAGACTCTTGTTAAATGCGCACTGCTTGTGCTGCAATTCCTCTCGCCACCCCGTACAACATGCATTGCTATTGCTGTTATCCCAGCACTGTACTTACTAACAGTCCACACACAATGGGTGAAACTCCCAAAAGCCAAACGTGTAAACGTACCATAACGCACAATTCACTGTGCTGTACACCAGGCTGCTGGTTCCTTGAGCTAACTCCAGGCGTCTGCGTTCAGCTCGTCTCCTGGTTCCCGCTTTTGAACGCCACTGCGCTGCGATCGCGCGTCCTCTCAGCCAATGGAGTAGTCCCGATATGCGCGCGTAATTCAAATTTGCGCGCTACTGTCAGCGCCTGTGAATTTGCAGGGTTTCGTTTCCGGACACTCGTTCATTGCCAAAATTCGCTTGTTTTGGCATCTCCGGCAACCCTATAAATTAATGCTCAGCAATTTGTGAACACTCTTGTACACTGTGGATAGCAGTGGTAAGCCAGCACATACAGTAAACTGTCCTATTTCACCCTGCTGATCTGGGTCATTATCCCGTGGAAGTGAAGGAAGTTTTCCCACCAACTTTCGGTCTGCTCACGCATGATGAGTGGTCTGTTTACTCGCCTTTCTCACAAAAAAAAAAACTTATGTATACTTTTACTAAAGATTCCTTTCGAAGCCTGTTGCCAAGAAATAAATGTAACGCTACACGAAATATATTATAACGTTGTACAACACATGGCTATGGTTATTTTTGCATATATGAAATACGTATTTCGAGATAGTATATACTAAGTATTTCTTACGAAATTTGGTGCATGAATTCATATTTTAATTGATGTTTCATTCGAGCAAAATTTATTTTAACCGTGGAAAAGATAATCGAATATTCAATCATTTGATTTTATTTTGTTCTATCGTGCGCAGTTATTACTTGAATCTATTCAGGGAACGGTTTACAAATAACTTTAGCTGTTGGAGGTACTGGGACAACACAAAGCACACATTCCCGGTTAATATTCCGAACCCAGTATTACAACGAACACTATTTTGTAGTGGTCCAGTTGTTTTAATGTAAATGTAGAAATTTACTCATATTTGTAATTTTACATGAATATTTCTGTTTGATTTACAAAAAATTTGGTTGTCTGTAAAGTCGGTTTACGGACGATAGTTTAACGTGACGTCATAAAAAACATTGATGAAATGACTGCATACTTTTATGAATAAAATTGAATCATATTTATTGAATTATCACTATTTTGTATGGATACAAAGGAGTGAAATGAAATGTACAATTTAATTAATAAATTTACTTTTATTTGCATTCATTAATTCAAATATATTTATTACTTTTGAAATGTTGCGTGCGCCGTATTTACTTTTACAAGTACAAAAAAAAAATTCGCAGCTGCCGGTAATCGTACAGACAACCTTATAATTGGTAGTCAGCCATGCTAACCGCACTGCCACGAGGCCATATTGAAAATTATAGTTTCAGATGTTATAAATTAATAATATTCCACGCACGATATTTGTTTGAATTTCTTTTAACTAGCATATTCTCTGTTGAACTCGAAATATTTACACGCTCGTGGGCTCATAACTATAATACGGTGTGTGATTTAGTTGATCAAATAATAACTCATGACAAATAATTACCAATGTCAAACTAAAACATGAAAAGTATCATACCAGCAATAAATATTTAGTTACACAGCTAAAACAATACTCATACAACACTGTTTAAATATACTGATTTACAGTAGTAATTAAAATAATACGTACTTGTAAGAACGCCATTTCCTTGCGAATATACTCCCGTGGCGCGGTGCTCAACAATAACCTCGAACCCCGCTATGTTGTCGTCTGCCCCAAGCCGTGTGTGGCGACATGCGCAGGCATGATCCAACCAGCGCGACCCGCCTATCCCTGCAGTATGGCGGGGTTAAACCGGAGCAGTACGCCGCCACGTGCCGGCCGAGTTCTTTGTACCGTCCGCAACATACCATAGAGATGCCACGCATGCGTAAACACATCCGTAGTGGGACATCCGTAGTGGGACATCCGTAGTGGGACAATTTTTCGTGCGTGCAGCCAGCGTTCATCGATTTATTAGACGTTGTCACGTCAAAATAATACAATGCAATAAGGCGATCCGGGTTCAACTCCCGCCGGGTTCGCACTCAGATTTGTCACAAGTTGGAAACGTGGCAGACGTTGCTGTGAGCTGGTGGCTTGTCTAAGGGTGCTCTCGTTCCCCTCAGCTGTTCATTCCGTCAGTGCTCGTCGGGTCACTCCGCGACCTACGAAGTATTCTCTGAATACTTCATCCACGTGGTAGGCTTGGCTGAGCACCTACTTTAGGCAGTCTCCTTGGGTTTCTTCAGCCAGTCAGATGTCAGAATTAACGTGTTCACGACCCTACTAACTTGCATAAACCTACTTAAAAATCGTTGTGTAACGTCTCTCGAAATTTACAGTTCGCAGAAACCATTGAATAATTAGAGCTGACTACTAAAATTCGGTAACTGAATGGCCATGATTCATGCACAAACAGGAATGCGCCCAAAACAGAAAATTCATTAAAACATAATCTTTAGTGTTGTATTTTTATGTTGTACCTAAGAATTCAAAAATCGAGAAACCACTTTACCACAGCCAAAAATTAAGTAAAATAGTTTTTAAAACAGGTTTGCACCGCTACCAAAATTTTCGTAATGGTAAAATAATTTTTAGTGCCATCAAAACATTTCTTAATTACAGGACAATTGGGCTGTTACTAATAAAACACTTCGTAGAGAAAAAAATATTGGTTTGTTGCAAACACAAAATATTTTGTGAAGTTCAGATAAAAATAAATATCTTGTGGTCGCAACAAAACGTTTATTTTGAGCCATTGCTTTCTATGGTAATTTCCCTCATAACAGTGACTTGATGTAAGCTTTTGGACATACGCCATTGCTAAGCACATCTCTTTTCCGAATTCCTCAGAGAAATATGCATATCGGGTCCATACCGGACATTGATATTATCTTTCAAAGATAACCTCATAACAATGGCTGTATTTTCTGTTTGTTTATGTTCCTACGACACGCAGTGCTGCCAACGACGGACTCCAGTGTGCGTCGACAATCATAGATGGCGACTGTAACGCTAAAGACGGCAGAGGCAACTTCGACATGTGGATGAGTGGCTTGAATGCAGTCTACGATAACTTCTGCCAAGAACCTTACGAGTCTTTGAGATGTGAGCATCTACCACGCTAACTCCTACTTAGATGATCGGTTTCTTCAGCTGCTTTAGTTGGTATTTACAGCCAGTATATTGTGTCTTGTTTGGTTCTATTTTACTGTATTTTATATGCAGTTTCATTTACACATATTTGAATGATAAAGAAAAATCTGCTTTCTGAAATTTTTGGTCAGTTAGTATTTGTTTCAAGCTTCCAGTCTCCGAAACAATTGTAGAGTTCTATTTTACTCTAATTTATATGTGGTTAAATTTAAACATATTTAAATCATACAGAAAAATTGACTTTCTGTAATTTTTGGCAAGATATTAATTGCTTCAAGCTTACAGTCTCCGGAGGAAGTATAATTGGTTAGAATCGACTCATTGGTACCTAAAAGTGTGATGAAAGTTTAGCTAGTCTCAAAAAACTTATTTTAAGAAGTTGTATTAAACTATTCCCAATATTCGGCAAAGTCACAAAACGCAAAATTAAATCAGTGTAGCAGTTCGTTGCTAAATACCTAAAAACTCAGACCTGGTGAAAATATTCCCCCTTAAAATGCATTTGTTTTTCATAACACGCCCTAAACCTTTGTGTAACAACCACAGTACCATAAAATCTCGCTAGTTGTCGCCGTACTGGCTGATCGGAAGCTACACTTTCCCGTTGGAACGGAAACACATATACATCAAAGTAACAAATGGCAACAGTCACTGCCATTGGTCGGCGCTCGCAAGCGATTCGAACAGAAGCACGCAAACGCCCGCCAATGGCGTAGCCAAGTATTCTGATCGTGAAGAGCACAAAGATCCTAACTAAAAAATTAATTATAATTGTTAAATCCAGTTCATAAATATTGACTCCCATTGTCCTAGAATTAGTTCTGATATTTTTGAAGTGAAAACTTACATGAGAAGGTTTGGATATGGAGTAAATTCATGTAGGTCGTCGTCGACATGGTCACGTGACATGTTAACGATAACACTATATATGTTCCTATTAGTATAACTTATTGCGCTTTTAAATCTTAAGTATACGATCACTGTGCAGTAAAACATGAGTATAAAATATATTAGTATTCTCATATAGGTATTTAGCTTGAATAACGAAGAAATCGGAGTCTTTGTAGCAATATAACCTAAAAATGAAGAACATCATTATTTATTTTTTAATACCTACAATTACTATGCAATGCGTATTTTATAGTAATTTAGGAGTCATTTTACTAACGTGATAAAACAAATTTGTTGTGTGATAATATTTTTTCGTAAAAATTGCGAAAAGGTTTTCACTTCTGTCGGCACTCCTCATGACTGCTTTGAAATTTTTTAACAAGTAATATCTTGAATCCCCAGAGCATGAGTTTGGAGCTATGTATATTTTATACCTTTTACAAATTTTACGTGTTTTATAAACAACTGTTACACATCTTAAGTGCTGGGTGAGAACTCAATTCTCAAATTAATTAATTAACTTTCAGGGGAAAATTCCCCCTCCCCCTTCACAATTCTAGATGCAACATTTGCTAAACTACTGATGTGGACGATGTGGACTAAAGTTTGACTAAAGTGTATGCTTCAACTACACTGACTGAGACGTAGAAAATGGAGAATATGGTCTAACAACGCAATACCACCAGTGCCGGAAATACATTGTAGCCTACTTGCCGAACGCGCACCACTTAAAAACTGATGCTACAAATTTCTGAAAAGTGTTTGAATAAGCACAGCAGTAAGCTAACAGCGTCTATTTAATATGGAATCTTTGCATTGTTCTCGCATTTTAACTCTGATTTTTTTTTGGAGAATCGAATATGAATAATGTAGCCCATGCATTTTTCTCCTAGCTGTCAGCGAAAATACAATAATACTTGAATGTGATGGTTGAGAAAGACTGGGAAAACGATTAAAAATATTTTCTGGAAAAAATAACTTATGTATAAACACAATTATAAAGTGATTTCTAAGGATGATATACGTCTTTGAAGTTGGAGCTGAACTAACTAGTTTATTGCAAAAAATTAAGAAAGTTTATAAGATGTTATAGGATGGAACACTAAGTTAATGGATAAAGTTTAACTGTTAAACTTTCTGCAACCACCGGAAATATTTTCACTGTGTTAAAATTAAGTAGTTCATTAAAATAATCATGAGTACATGAAGTAACAAAAATGTGTGGGGAAAATGGGTACTACCTCAATTGTTTCAGTAAAACCAATTTACACTAGCAATAAGTTTTAGGTTGATAGTGGAACTTGGTTCAAATAAACATCTAGACGCTAAGTGTTTCATCTGCATATTTTGTTATGTTTTTTTCCATAAACAATTTGTTCAACTCCAGCTTCAAGAACACTAGACCATATGCTGTGTGTATTAGCAGTTACATGTTTTTAACTGATATTTCGTAACGAATCTACGGCTCAAGTTGGTCAGTCGAAGTCATACTCATCCTGTGTATTTATAGTCATAGTTGTTAATCATAAAAATATAAAAAATAACATTAAAAAAGAGGCTTGAGAATTAAATGGATTCATAATGTAGTAAATTATACTTGAAGCATATACAACTTCACATAGAGTGCTTTTGACACGCGCCTGATGGATCTGGGCCAGTAATAAACAAGCAGATAAGGTGTTTACCCACATGCGTTTAACATGCGATACCAAAGGATGCAATCTCAGTTTTGGTAAAAAAAACTATAAAAAAGGCCGGAGCAACCAAAAAAAAAGGCTCGTGAAATATTCACAGCTCTATTGACAAGTTTTATTCCTATAATTAAAGTTTAATTATAAATTCTACCTCTGTAAATTCTAGCCTACAAGCAACTTGTGAATTTTTTTTCAACATTTTCTGACCATTATACTTGGCGTTAAAGGTATGAATCTTGAAATTTTTTCTTCGCCACTCTGAAACTGAAATCTTGACTTAAACGCTCTGATATGAAATGTCGATGATGACACTCTCAGTTGGAATCATTGAATTTTAATCAGTAAAATTATAATGAATGTAAAATATGCTTTTAAGTTTTTACTAACTGATAAATCATCGAGTTTCACTATGAATCAATCTGTGCCTGAAAAGAAGAATTAATTTTGTGAATAAGTGTAAATCAAAGTTAAGTCAGTAAGTAGCATTTAGTCAATTATATGAACTGAAGGACTCCACAGACTCAAGTGGAGCAGTTTCAAAACATTTATCACAACTTTTTCGTGGCTTGAAGCAATTTATTATTCTTCGAATTGAGAGCAGAATTATCAATTGAGTTGTAAATATAAACATTTATTACATCACCGCTATTATCGAATACTTACGCATTACCTGTTTCCAGCTTTGACGGAGGACACAAGCTGTTGGAACCTTCAGAAATTTGTGAACTGTGTCGAAGAGGAAACAAAATTAACACATATCATTGATCTTCTACAGCACCAACTGGATATAAATTCTTGCAAGTAAGTACTCTACTTATTTCCTGAACTCCCTTCGTATTTAACACACTCGTAACACACACACACACACACACACACACACACACACACTAAACATGCAATGTACACACAATTACACACACAATGAATACGCAATTGACACGCAATGGACACGCAATAAACACACGTACACACTAGCAATGGACCCACAGTACATACAAGACACGCAATGAACACACAGTACACACGCCATATCGTTTATCTTGAAATTCTCAATTTTTGAAAATCTGTAATTATTTAGTTAGAGATTAGGAAAAAATTCCATAAATCATCAAAAATTAGTTTGTTAAAATAATTATTGATTCGATATATTTCAGTTTACGGTTCGATTCCCGGCGGGAATAAACAGTAATTTACTGATAAAAAATATAAAACAATTCTTAGTTAACAAATTCAACATTTTTTTAATAAAAAGCTTGATTTCGTTGCAACCACCATCTTGAATCAAGGCGTCAAGGTTGCACTTTTCTTTTCAATCGCCATCTTGAAAATCCGTAATTACTATCCAATTTTAATGGAAAAAATTTAAATTTAAAAACCTAATTTAAAATTTTTAATTACAAACGCACTGATGCCATGAATTATTCGGTTAGAACCCAGTGAGATTAAACGATAAAAAAATGGCAACGGATCCTGCCTCCACAGAAGCCACTGGCAGACTGACTTCCCACCACTAATCCCAAGGCAAATATTACGTCAGCCTGTATGATGTCATGTCAGTCATCTTGTTTCCGTCTGTTGAAGACCGCCATATTGGATCCAACATATGGTTTTCTTCCACTAGAGTGCGCTGCCATCATATTAGTTGAATTTTTGCCTGCTAGAATGGGGTACACGTCGTTTGTCCTAAAATCGTTTGTCCTAAAGCGTTTATCCTAATTTCGTTTGTCCTAAAAATTAGGACAAACGACTTTAGGACAAACGACATTAGGACAAACGACTTTAGGACAAACGACTTTAGGACAAACGAATTTTAGGACAAACGACGGAACAGCTTCAAAATATTTTTACTCTGAGTTTTAGGACAAACGACTTTAGGACAAACGACATTAGGACAAACGACTTTAGGACAAACGACTTTAGGACAAACGACTTTTAGGACAAACGACGGTTCCAGTATCGATAAATCCTTACTCTGAGTTTTAGGACAAACGACTTTAGGACAAAAGACATTAGGACAAACGACTTTAGGACAAACGACATTAGGATAAACGACTTTAGGACAAACGACATTAGGACAAACGACTTTAGGACAAACGACATTAGGACAAACGACTTTAGGACAAACAACTTTAGGACAAACGACTTTTAGGAGAAATGATTTTAGGACAAACAACATTATGAAAAACCAAGTTAGGACAAATGACTTTAGGACAAAAACCTTGAGTCAAACTATTTTATTTAAAAACCACAGAGCATGTGAGAACTTACAGTAAAAGAAAACGTTTGAAAAAAAAAATGTTATATACTGGGGAAATACTATACATTCTATGTAAAAAAAATTCAGCGTTTACGATCGTTACAATTTTTAGACATCTAGGAATGGACGACTGCGGTTTCAACGACCTAAATCTGTTTTTTTTTTTATTTTGCCATCTTGGATCCGCCATATTTAAATAGAGCGCCCCACTCATTATAATGAAATTTTCGTCATGACCGCCATATTGAATTTTTCTGTTCCACTGGAGGCCGCCATCTTGGATGCCGTCGACTTTGTTTCTGTTCTTTGTTCCTAGATAGCGCCAGCAACGCTCTTGATTTTTTTTGTTCTTCTGGAGGCCGCCATCTTGGATACCGTTGACTTTGTTTCTGCTGTTTGTTCCTAGAGAGCGCCAGCCTAGCTCTTTATTTTATTTTATTTTTGTTCTTCTGGATTCCACCATCTTGGATACCATTGACTTTGTTTCTGCTGTTTGTTCATAGAGAGCGCCAGCGTCTCTCTTATTCATCACATAAGGTCGATGTTCCATTACCTACCATAGCTATTATGGTCCTTATCGACATAAAAATTTAAATTTTTTAACAAAATACATTAGAAGTGCTGTGATTCGAACCATTGCAGCTCTGATCTCTAAGTTGGGTAACATACACCTTTAACCGCACGGCCATCGAGACATTTACCAAACTGAGAATAAAATAAGGGATATATAAAAATAACATGCATATTCGTACATGTAATTTTTTTGATTTGAAGTAATAATATCACCACCTGTTCGAGACAGAACCACCATCATGTATTAAGACGTAACTGAAACAATTATCGTTACGGTCACAATCTTGAATATCCGTAATTGTTTTGTTAGAAAATCGGGAAAAAATTTAAAAATCATTAAAAAATTAATCAATCGAATTCAATAGTAAAAACCTTAAAAAAACACTGTTGCACTTTTCGTTACAGTCGCATTCTTGAAAATACATAATTTTAATGCTAGAGATTCGAGAAAAAAAAATTACTTATTAGAATACTGATTAATTAGTTCGATTCCTGTCCTTGATTCGAAACTATTAGAGCAAAAAAAAACAGATCCTTCCTCCACAGAAGCCACCTACAGACTGATCTCCGCCACCAATAGCAAGGTATATATATATATATATCGTCAGCTGGTATGACGACATGTCTGTCATCTTGTCTTCATCCGCTGGAGACCACCATCTTGTTTTCGTCTGCTAGAGTGTGCTGATACCATGTTAGTATAATATTCTGTTCACCATAACTTTATCCTCAACTGTTGGATTGCACTTTGACCTTGACCTTGAAATTAGACCTTGAACCTTGAAATTTGATTTTACCTTAACGACCATCATGGATCCGCCATTTTGCGTTCAGTACATGCTACCAGGAGCTACCACCTGCTAGAGGTCAATGCCACCATCTTGTTTTCGTCTGCTGGAGGAAACCATCTTGTGCGTGTACTCGTCTTATAGAGTACATTACCATCATACTTGTCTAAGTTTTACCCACTAGAGTGCAGTAATCATTTATTATTACTGAAGTGCCTTCCATCTTGAAATTTGGGCGCCATCTTGGAATCGTGTAATTATTTAGCTAGAAATTCTGGAAAAAATTCCAAAATTCATCAAAAAAGTCACTCATTAAAGTAATGATTGATTATATCAATTCCTGTTCTTGGTTCATCCTTGGATGATGCAAAAAAATAATTTTATGTAAAAAATTATTATTATAATAATTATAATCAAAGTCCTAAAAGAGACTTAAAATCATATATTACCATCAACCTTTAAACCATTACGACCGCCATTTTAGATATTTGTATTTATTGACTTATTAGTACGGGAAAAATTCCAAAATTCACCGAAAAAATCACACATTATTTTACATAATGAATCGAAACTTTCTTCGATCTATGAACGAAGCTGAAAAAAAAATTTAATTTAAATACCAGAAAAATGTCAGGTTCGAGAAATAAAACACAGCAAGTTCTTTTACAAACATATTATTTATTACATAATTTCTATCCTACTAAAGGATCACTTGCGAAAGCCAGCAATCTTATAAACATTTAGCCCTGCATAGACATGAAACGACTAATTCTTAGCTCCAACAGCTCCAACTGCTCCAAATGCTCTAACAGCTCCAACAGCTCCAGAGGCTCCAAATGCTCCAAATGCTCCAAAAGCTCCAACAGCTCCAAATGCTACAAGAGCTCCAAATGCACCAAATGCTCCAAATGCTCCAACAGCTCCAAATGCTCCAAATGCTCCAAATGCTCCAACAGCTCCAAATGCTCCAAATGCTCCAACAGCTCCAAATGCTCCAAAAACTCCAACAGCTCCAAATGCTTCAAATGCTCCAACAGCTCCAATTACACCAACAGCTCCAAATGCTCCAACTGATTTCAATTACTTTTTTTTTTATCGAACTTGACATGATTACATGCATGACTTTATTAGTATAATTTGGATGTCAGTGGTGACTTTTTTACACCTTTTAGTTATAAATTTATTTAGAAATGAGCTTTCGAGAAATGATAAAATACATTTTTAAAAAATCTTAATTTTTCTTCAAGTTTATACACATGCAATTAATGGAAACCATTATTTTATGTAGCCAGCTTCCCTCAGTTCTTTAAGTATG
This sequence comes from Bacillus rossius redtenbacheri, assembly GCF_032445375.1. NCBI lineage: Eukaryota > Metazoa > Arthropoda > Insecta > Phasmatodea > Bacillidae > Bacillus > Bacillus rossius. The sequence continues at coordinate 18,718,765 of NC_086331.1, forward strand.
AAGGATATTTCTTTGATGCTCGAATAGTTTCCTGCACAAAGCGAACCATGTAGAAGTCTTAGCCTGTCAACCAATATGTTAGGATCTTCCCATGAGGTATAATCAATCTCTCTGCTACGTTTATCTTCCTTGTATGTTTATAATAAATATGATTATCCCTGGTGTCTTCTGTTTCAACACCAACCACAAGGTCACTTTCGTCATCAAACCAGTGATTATCACAAGCTTGATTAGGATAATTTATTTTGTGCCGGAAATTAGGCATTTCGTCACCTTTTTTTTTAATTTTTCTATAATTTTAAATTTTATTTTGGAAATCTTATTTTTTTTTAATTTATCTGGTTGTTAAGGGAGTGATTTACTCTTTGTTAGGCCGGTGTACGCCATGTGTTTAAACTTTGTGCCAGTGGACCGAAGACCCCTTTCCCAGGGGGCCTATCTGATATTTTGCTGTCAAATGTGGACGTGGGCAGCCCAGTTGAAATTTCTGTCGCTTGCAGTCACGTCCCGAGTTTGTAATTTTATTTCTCTTCATGACCAAAATTGCATAGAGCAGCTTCTGGGCTGCAAGCTGCTACTTCTTAGAGGCCTGCTGAGAATAGCAAGTCTCGTCACGAATGGGTCTGCAGTAGACCTGTGTTCCCACCTTAGTGGCTATTTCTGTCCCCCCTTCCTCTCACTCCACGTCACCTTAGTTCTGAGAAATCAAGTCGGGAGCAGTGACCTGACGTGAACTTAGCCAATACGATGGGCTATTTCAAGGACTTTCTCCCTGGTCTTACAGAGACGTCCACGACATCTAGCGGCAGAAAAAGTAACCGCGGGCCTGGTCGCCAGCGTGTATAGCACACCCTCGTGACACCTGGTGGCAAGTCAGCTCACCGCCTCAATTAGTTCCACTTTACGCCGCTAGAAAGCAGCGTCGCAGCGCCATAAGGCACTATGTTTCTTCTCGCGGCCTGTAGAAATCGATTGTTTGTTGCCTTCTGTACTTGCCGGTAGAGAGTGTACATGTCTGTGTTCTTGTCACGACCGCCACGGACTCCTTCGCATATTTTCGGCCATGAGCCGAACCTTCCCCCTCTTTTTTCCTAGGGCCGACCACCCGATTTAATTAGTAGCTATGACCGTCATCGCCAGGACTCAGTACTCTGACCTCGGCTACTGACCACTTCTTCTCGGCATCCTCTGCGCTAAGAGGCTTTTCGCAGGAACGGCGATTTTCGGTTGCATAAAAGATGTATTCAGTTGCTTAAGGGATGTGATCCCATTTGTACAGTATCCAGGCAGATGTAGTTTTTAGAAAAAGTCATGTGTAGTTAAAAATTTTATTTTTTTTATTCTTTAAAAATTTGTTTTCCTAACGCGCTTCTCGATTTCTCGGTGCACATCATCCTGATGTCGGCGCGAGACACCTCGGAGGCCCTGTTTCCACACCCTGTTTGGTGAGTAATCCGTTTTTTCCCCCTACCCATACTACCGTTTGTTGGCCTTTCGCGCTGACTGTGTATGACTGTCTGGAAGCAGGTCTAATTCGTTTTGAATTTGACTTGTGTTTCAGACAGGGTCCAAGTTTCTGGAGAGAGAAATTGCTCCCCGCATGATCTTCGGGACCTGCAGCTGATTTCCCACTTTAGAAGAGTTTTCCTCTCGGTCCGACGTCATCCTGGGAAGACCTGGGTGATATGAGCTATACATATTTTTCGCTTGCATAGAAGGAATAAATTCATTAAAAAGATACCAGCGAGCAGTGCTTTAAGAACGTAATCCTCAAGAACATGTAAAATCAAGGAAACTAATATAAATGTAATCGTTGGGAGAATCAAATTTTGGTGCTATACTTGAAATTTTTTTAATGTAATCATTTGTTTGTTAAGGTGTAATATGTATTGTTTTAAATAATGTAGCGGCTCCCCCTTAACTTTGTTAATTTAATCCTCAAGAACATGTAAAATCAAGGAAACTAATATATATGTAATCGCTGGGAGAATCATATTTTGGTGCTATTCTTGAAATTTTTTTAATGTAATCATTTGTTTCTTAAGGTGTAATATGTATTGTTTTAAATAATGTAGGGGCTCCCCCTTAACTTTGTTAATTACTAAGATCTTTATTATCATGTCGAAATAATGCTAAAACAAAACCTCTTAATAATAAACCAGGAAAACCTATAGACCAAATTATTTATATAGTGTATATATTTATCATATACCTTCTTCTACATAACGATCCACGAACTCCCAAGTTACTAGAGTGCAGGGAGTGTATATTTGGTCTTGTTCACCGCCTCGTGTCCCCTCTGGTAATTAACTTTAATTTTCTTAATATTTTGCCCAGCAGTTTCCAAGGTGTTTTTAATTAATTTAAAATAATATATTTTTTGGGCACGAAGGGCTTTACAATTTTATTACGTCATTTCCATCGTTTTGATCTCAAGCCACCATCACTGTCTTCGCTCTTGACCACTTTAGGTGCTTCAGCACAGTACTCAATTATGACAGCATCACAAGCTTGATCAGGAAATTAATTTTATTTCGTCGTTTCCATCGGTTTTGTCTCAAGCCACCATCACAGTTTTCGCTCTTGCATGATTAAGGTGCTTCAGCACAGTACTCGTTCATGTCAGCATCACAAGCTTGATCAGGATAATTTATTTTATTACGATGTTTCCATCGTTTTGGTCTCAGGCCGCCATCACAGTCTTCGATCTTGACCGCTTTAGGTGCTTCAGCACAGTACTCAATCATGTCAGCCTTAGATTTGTCAGCACAGTCATCGATCATGTCAGCCTCAGATATGTCACCACAATCTTCAATCATGTCAGCTTCAGATGTTTCATCACAGTCTTCGGTCTTGTCAGCTTCAGGTGGTTCTCCATCTTTCACATTTTCATGGAGACGACTAGAAATTGATGTAAATATATTTTCATTTCTAATGAGGTTTCTACTTTCTTCGTTTTTTTTTTAATTATTGTCTTGATATATATCAGTATTTTTAGCATTTGCTTTTTTACATTATTCATAATCATTATTGTCGTCTAATATTCTGCCTTCGTTCCTCTTCCACGATGTTGGAGCACAGTCTTTGTTATCTTTATTCATCTTAGTTGTACAGTTCTTGCAATGTCTATCCAAGTAATATCTTCAACCAAAGGATTTATGACACTGACTGCAATTATATGGTTTTTGACAAGGACCCAAATTATACTCCTTCTCTCATGTCGTTTAGCATTCTTTCTCAAGGTAAACACCTTGCTGCAGTATCTACAGTGATGTCGTTTTGATACAGCTACAGGCAACGAACCAGGGTACATGTTAGATTCTGTGACTAATGGCAGATGCAAACTAAGAGTTTTAAATTAAAACCATTACTTAAATAGAATTTATTAAATAATTCGTCAGCGAGAGTTAAATTATATCATGCAAAAGTACTGGTTGTAAGTAGTTATTCTTTTCAACAACAGATGATGCCACGTGTTGCTGCAGGTAAATAATATTTATTTCTTTTATGCGGGATGCGGATGTTCACTAACGATCGCAAAAGAAGGATGGCTTTGCTAGACTCCAAGGAGAAGGAAGTTTGTTCATCCAATTAGTGTTTCTCAGATTTCTCAGGGCATATTATTATTTGACTGAATAATGATTTTTTTAAATTCCACCTGATAAAAATATTGCAAGTGGTGATTTAGTAGCAGAAATTCACTAATTAAATTTAACCTTGAATATAATGACATGTCTCATCAAGAGTTAAACTCCTTCATGGAGAGATCGGTTTCTCATAAATAACCAGAAGCACTTGGAGAAATCACAGGAATGATCGCAAGCACACGGAAAAAACCATCACAATATTGACAAGAATAATTAGGAGAACACGGAGAACACCATCGAAATATTGACAACGATAATCGGGAGCACACAGAAAAAACCACCACACATTTTCTTTCATAAATTACAAAAAAAAAAAAAAAATACATAACATACAAAAACTGATTCTGGCTTGGACTAGAACTCTATTTTTGCTCAATAATGAGAAGTTCATAAGCTAGCAGAATTAGTTTTTTTGTATTTTGTAATTTTTGTTTAATTTTTTTTGTAATTTATCAAAGAAAATGTGTGGTGGTTTTCTCCGTGTGCTCCCGATTATCCATGTCAATATTATGATGGTTATCTCCATGTGCTCCTAATTATTCTTGTCAATATTTTGATGGTTTTTTTTTCCGTGTGCTTGCGATCATTCCTGTGGTTTCTCCAAGTGCTTCTGGTTATTTCTGAGAAACCGATCTCTCCATGAAGGAGTTTTACTTTTAATGAGACATGTCATTATATTTAAGGTTAAATTTAATTAGTGAATTTCTGCTACTAAATCACCACTTGCAATAATTTTATCAGGTGGAATTTAAAAAAATCATTATTCAGTCAAATAATAATATCCCCTGAGAAATATGAGAAACACTAACTGGATAAACAAACTTCCTTCTCCTTGGAGTCTAGCAAAGCCATCCTTCTTTTGCAATCGTTAGTGAACATCCGCATCCCGCATAAAAGAAATAAATATTATTTACCTGCAGCAACACGTGGCATCATCTGTTGTTGAAAAGAATAACTACTTACAACCAGTACTTTTGCATGATATAATTTAACTCTCGCTGACGAAATATTTAATAAATTTTATTTAAGTAATGGTTTTAATTTAAAACTCTTAGTTTGCATCTGCCATTAGTCACAGAATCTAACATGTACCCTGGTTCGTTGCCTGTAGCTGTATCAAAAAGACATCACTGTAGATACTGCAGCAAGGTGTTTACCTTGAGAAAGAATACTAAACGACATGAGAGAAGGAGTATAATTTGGGTCCTTGTTAAAAACCATATAATTGAAGTCAGTGTCATAAATCCTTTGGTTGAAGATATTACTTGGATAGACATTGCAAGAACTGTACAACTAAGATGAATAAAGATAACGAAGACTGTGCTCCAACATCGTGGAAGAGGAACGAAGGCAGAATATTAGACGACAATAATGATTATGAAGAATGTAAAAAAGCTAATGCTAAAAATACTGATATATATCAAGACAATAATTTCAAAAAAAACTAGAAAGTAGAAATCTCATTAGAAATGAAAATATATTTACATCAATATATAGACATCTCCATGAAAATGTGAAAGATGGAGAACCACCTGAAGCTGACAAGACTGAAGAATGTGATGAAACATCTGAAGCTGACATGATTGAAGATTGTGGTGACATATCTGAGGCTGACATGATCGATGACTGTGCTGACAAATCTAAGGCTGACATGAATGAGTACTGTGCTGAAGCACCTAAATCATGCAAGAGCGAAGACTGTGATGGTGGCTTGAGACCAAAACGATGGAAATCGCGAAATAAAATTAATTTCCTGATCAAGCTTGTGATGCTGTCATAATTGAGTACTGTGCTGAAGCACCTAAAGCGGTCAAGAGCGAAGACAGTGATGGTGGCTTGAGATCAAAACGATGGAAATGACGTAATAAAATTGTAAAGCCCCTCGTGCCCAAAAAATATATTATTTTAAATTAATTAAAAACACCTTGGAAACTGCTGGGCAAAATATTAAGAAAATTAAAGTTAATTACCAGAGGGGATACGAGGCGGTGAACAAGACCAAATTTACACTCCCTGCACTCTAGTAACTTGGGAGTTCGTGGATCGTTATGTAGAAGAAGGTATATGATAAATAAATACACTATATAAATAATTTGGACTATAGGTTTTCTTGGTTTATTATTAAGAGGCTTTGTTTTAGTATTATTTCGACATGATAATAAAGATCTTAGTAATTAACAAAGTTAAGGGGGAGCCCCTACATTATTTAAAACAATGCATATTACACCTTAACAAACAAATGATTACATTAACAAAATTTCAAATATAGCACCAATATTTGATTCACCCAACGATTACATATATATTAGTTTCCTTGATTTTACATGTTTTTGAGGATTACGTTCTTAAAGCACTGCTCGCTGGTATCTTTTTAATGAATTTAGTTCCTTCTATGCAAGCGGAAAATATATATAGCTCATATCACCCAGGTCTTCCCAGGATGATGTCGGACCGAGAGGAAAACTCTTCTAAAGGGGGATATCAGCTGGAGGTCCCGAAGATCATGCGGGGAGCAATTTCTCTCCCCAGAAACTTGGACCCTGTCTGAAACACAAGTCAAATTCAAAACGAATTAGACCTGCTTCCAGACAGTCATACACAGTCGGCGCGAAAGGCCAACAAACGGGAATATGGGGAGGAAAAAAAACGGATTACTCACCAAACAGGGTGTGGAAACAGGGCCTCCGAGGTGTCTCGCGCCGACATCAGGATGCCGCGCACCGAGAAATCGCGGATATGCGTTAGGAAAACAAATTTTTAAAGAATAAAAAAAAATTTTTTAACTACACATGACTTTTTCTAAAAACTACATCTGCCTGGATACTGTACAATTGGGATCACATCCCTTAAGCAACTGACTACATCTTTTATGCAACCGAAAATCGCCGTTCCCGCGAAAAGCCTCTTAGCGCAGAGGACGCCGAGAAGAAGTGGTCAGCAGCCGAGGTCAGAGTACTGAGTCCTGGCGATGACAGTCAAAGCTACTAATTAAATCGGGTGGTCGGCCCTAGGAAAAAAGAGGGGGAAGGTTCGGCTCATGACCGAATACATGCGAAGGAGTCCAAGGTGGTCGTGACAAGAACACAGACATGCGCACTCTCTACCGGCAAGTACAGAAGGCAACAAACAATCGACTTCTACAGGCCGCGATAAGAAACATTGTGCCTTATGGCGCTGCGGTGATGCTTTCTAGCGGCGTAAAGTGGAAATAATTGAGGCGGTGAGCTGACTTGCCACCAGGTGTCACGAGGGTGTGCTCTACATGCTGGCGACCAGGCCCGCGGTTACTTTTTCTGCCGCTAGATGTCGTGGACGTCTCTGTAAGACCAGGGAGAAAGTCCTTGAAATAGCCCATCGTATTGGCTAAGTTCACGTCAGGTCACTGCTCCCGACTTGATTTCTCAGAACAAATGTGAGGTGGAGTGAGAGGAAGGGGGGACAGAAATAGCCACTAAGGTGGGAACACAGGTCCACTGGAGACCCATTCGTGACGAGACTTGCTATTCTCAGCAGGCCTCTAAGAAGTAGCAGCTTGCAGCCCAGAAGCTGCTCTATGCAATTTTGGTCATGAAGAGAAATAAAATTATAAACTCGGGACGTGACTGCAAGCGAGAGAAATTTCAACTGGGCTGCCCACGTCCACATTTGACTGCAAAATATCAGATAGGCCCCCTGGGAAAGGGGTCTTCGGTCCACTGGCACAAAGTTTAAACACATGGCGTACACCGGCCTAACAAAGAGTAAAGCACCCCCTTAGCAACCAGATAAATAAATAAAAAATAAGATTTACAAAAAAATAATTAAAATTATAGAAAAATTAACAAAAAGGTGACGAAATGCCTAATTTCCAGCACAAAATAAATTATCCTAATCAAGCTTGTGATAATCACTGGTTCGATGACGAAAGTGACCTTGTGGTTGGTGTTGAAACAGATGACACCAGGGATAATCATATTTATTATAAACATACAAGGAAGATGAACGTAGCAGAGATATTGATTATACCTCATGGGAAGATCCTAACATATTGGTTGACAGGCTAAGACTTCTACATGGTTCGCTTTGTGCAGGAAACTATTCAAGCATCAAAGAAATATCCTTCATACTTAAAGAACTGAGGGAAGCTGGCTACATAAAATAATGGTTTCCATTAATTGCATGTGTATAAACTTGAAGAAAAATTAAGATTTTTTAAAAATGTATTTTATCATTTCTCGAAAGCTCATTTCTAAATAAATTTATAACTAAAAGGTGTAAAAAAGTCACCACTGACATCCAAAATGTATACTAATAAAGTCATGCATGTAATCATGTCAAGTTCGATAAAAAAAAAGTAATTGAAATCAGTTGGAGCATTTGGAGGATATGGAGCTGTTGGTGTAATTGGAGCTGTTGGAGCATTTAAAGCATTTGGAGCTGTTCGAGCATTTAGAGCATTTGGAGCATTTGTAGATGATGGAGCATTTGTAGCATTTGGAGCCTTTGTAGCATTTGGAGCTGTTGGAGCATTTGTAGCATTTGGAGCCTCTGGAGCTGTTGGAGCTGTTAGAGCATTTGGAGCAGTTGGAGCTGTTGGATCTAAGAACTAGTCGTTTCTCGTCTATGCAGGGCTAAATGTTTATAAGTTTGCTGGCTTTCGCAAGTTATCCTTTAGTAGGATAGAAATTATGTGATAAATATTATGTTTGTAAAAGAACTTGCGGTGTTTTATTTCTTGAACCTGACATTTTTTCTGGTAGTAAAATTAAATTTATTTTCAGCTTCGTTCATATATCGAAGAAAGTTTTGATTCAATATGTAAAATAATGTGTGATCTTTCCGTGAATTTTTTAATTTTTCCCGAACTAATAAGTCAATAAATACAAATATCTAAAATGGCGGTCGTAATGGTTTAAAGGATGATGGTAATATATGATTTTAAGTCTCTTTTAGGACTTTGATAATAATTTATTATAATTATTATTTTTTACATAAATTTTTTTTTTGCATCATCCAAGTATGAACCAAGAACAGGAATTGATATAATCAATCATTACTTTAATGAGTGAATTTTTTGATGAATTTTGGAATTTTTTCCAGAATTTCTAGCTAAATAATTACACAATTCCAAGATGGCGCCCAAATTTCAAGATGGCAGGCACTTCAGTAATAATAAATGATTACTGCACTCTAGCTGTTAAAACTTAGACAAGTATGATGGTAATGTACTCTATAAGACGAGTACACGCACAAGATGGTGTCCTCCAGCAGACGAAAACAAGATGGTGGCTATGACCTCTAGCAGGTGGTAGCTCCTGGTAGCATTTACTGAACGCAAAATGGCGGATCCATGATGGTCGTTAAGGTAAAATCAAATTTAAAGGTTCAAGGTCAAATTTCAAGGTCAAGGTCAAAGTGCAATGCTAACAGTTGAGGACAAAGTTATGGTGAACAGAATATTATACTAACATGGTATCAGCACACTCTAGCAGACGAAAACAAGATGGTGGTCTCCAGCGGATGAAGACAAGATGGCGGACATGTCGTCATACCAGCTGACGATATATATATACCTTGCTATTGGTGGCGGAGATCAGTCTGTAGGTGGCTTCTGTGGAGGAAGGATCTGTTTTTTTTGCGCTAATAGTTTCGAATCAAGGACAGGAATCGAACTAATTAATCAGTATTCTAATAAGTAATTTTTTTTCTCGAATCTCTAGCATTAAAATTATGTATTTTCAAGATGGCGACCGTAACGAAAAGTGCAACGGTGTTTTTTTAAGATTTTTATTATTGAATTCGATTGATTAATTTTTTAATGATTTTTAAATTTTTTCCCGATTTTCAAACAAAACAATTACGGATATTCAAGATTGTAACTGTAACGATAATTGTTACAGTTACAATACATGATGGTGGTTCTGTCTCGAACAGGTGGTGCTATTATTACTTCAAATCAAATAAATTACAAGTCCGAATATGCATGTTATTTTTATATATGCCTTTTTTTATTATCAGTTTGGTATATGTCTCGATGGCCGTGCGGTTAAAGGCGTATGTTATCCAACCTAGAGATCAGAGCTGCAATGGTTCGAATCACAGCACTTCCAATGTATTTTGTTAAAAAAAATTTAAATTTAATATGTCGATAAGGACCATAATAGCTATGGGAGGTAATGGAACATCGACCTTATGTGATGAATCAGAGAGACGCTGGCGCTCTCTATGAACAAACAGCATAAATAAAGTCCTTGGTATCCAATATGGTGACCTCCAGAAGAACAAAAAAAAAATTTAGAGCTAGGCTGGCGCTCTCTAGGAACAAACAACAGAAACAAAGTCAACGGTATCCAAGATGGCGGCCTCCAGAAGAACAAAAAAAATCAAGAGCGTTGCTGGCGCTGTCTAGGAACAAAGAACAGAAACAAAGTCGACGGCATCCAAGATGGCGGCCTCCAGTGGAACAGAAAAATTCAATATGGCGGTCATGACGAAAATTTCATCATAATGAGTGTGGCGGTCTATTTAAATATGGCGGATCCAAGATGGCAAAATAAAATAATAAAAAACAGATTTAGGTCGTTGAAACCGTAGTCGTCCATTCCTAGATGTCTAAAAATTGTAACGATCGTAAACGCTGAATTTTTTTTACATAGAATGTAAAGTATTTCCCCAGTATATAACATTATTTTTTCAAACGTTTTCTTTTACTGTAAGTTCTCACATGCTCTGTGGTTTTTAAATAAAATAGTTTGACTCAAAGTTTTTTGTCCTAAAGTCATTTGTCCTAACTTGGTTTTTCATAATGTCGTTTGTCCTAAAATCGTTTGTCCTAAAATCATTTGTCCTAAAAGTCGTATGTCCTAAAGTCGTTTGTCCTAAAGTCGTTTGTCCTAATGTCGTTTGTCCTAAAGTCGTTTATCCTAGTGTCGTTTGTCCTAAAGTCGTTTGTCCTAATGCCGTTTGTCCTAAAGTCGTTTGTCCTGAAACTCAGAGTAAGGATTTATCGATACTGGAACCGTCGTTTGTCCTAAAAGTCGTTTGTCCTAAAGTCGTTTGTCCTAAAGTCGTTTGTCCTAATGTCGTTTGTCCTAAAGTCGTTTGTCTTAAAACTCAGAGTAAAAATATTTTGAAGCTGTTCCGTCGTTTGTCCTAAAATTCGTTTGTCCTAAAGTCGTTTGTCCTAAAGTCGTTTGTCCTAACGTCGTTTGTCCTAAAGTCGTTTGTCCTAATTTTTAGGACAAACGAAATCAGGATAAACGCTTTAAGACAAACGATTTTAGGACAAACGCCGCACCCCCCTAGAATGCTGTATTCATTTATGAAAATACAGTAAACTGTCACGGTATCCGCCATATTATTGGCCGTCTAGGCCCCTATCTTGAAAATCGGGAATTATTTATCATTACATTATGGAAAATTAAAAAAAAACATAAAAAAAACACTTGTTTAAATAGTGATTGGTTGTTATTTAACTGATGCAAAAAAAACAAACTTCATTAAAATTACCAAAAGAAAGTGACAGGTTCGACAAAAAAACTACCAAGTTACAAAGAATTATTACAGAAAAGTCTTGGAAGGCCTTATAGCCTCCGAGGTGAAGAGTCATCAGGATTCCTGACTTAACATTCGAAGCTTCAAGAACAATGGTGGGTTAGTTACACCACTTCACGCAGATGGGGCTCCAAGAACGGGCCGAACCCTCGAGAGACACAGAGATTTCTTCTGGCTCAATGGGAAAGCACTGGGGAAAAGGAAAGTGGGTAGCGAGACGTCGCTGCTAATCAAATTAGGCGTGTACCGGTAATAAATGTTACTTCCATCGCACCCCACCTGCAGGCAGGCACGCGGGATGGCTGACAAGTTTCTTCGCTAGAGTCCTCGTAACAATATTAACATCCAAACCTTTCAGGAGATTAACACTATAACCAATAAAATATTCGTTTAAACTTTAATATGATTTAGAAGTGTCACCATATGGTGAGTTGTGCAACTCCCCTAATTAGACTCTAAAATTAAAATAGTGTAAACTAGACCAAATCATACAAATTTGAATTTAAAAAAATCTGTCATCACAGTTGCAATTAAATCTTGAATTTCAACACATCGTTTCAATAAACATAAGTTCACCTTTTTAATTACGATTTCTCCGATATCACAGTGAATTCTCTCCTACCTTAAGGGCACCGTCTCGTCTGCCCGGGCACACATTCGATGTGCAGCTCTTCAAGAAAAGCAACGCGAATTCAAAACTACTCAAGACATCCGATTGGGATCTGTTTACGAAAAACATATAATAATTTGCTGAGGGCCGAAAAGTACTTTTAATTTCGGATTAAATTTTTTAACTGTATTTTTAGAACAGTTAAAATGGCTAAAAGCCACGTTTTCGGAGTAATTTATAGGCATAAGACAACCAGTAGAGATTCTTGAAAGCACGTAAGGGACTTTCATCACACCTTTATTTTCATTTCTCCGCCATATAATGTTACGGTTACCACTCAAATTTCACAGTTGTCCTATGGACGACGAGAAGACTGCGCGCCATTTCGGAGCCTTGCGCTTAGAGGCGACACAGCGCTAGAAGCACCAGCCAGCGTAGCGCTTATCATCCCGCCTCACTGACACACACACCCCGACCAGACAGGCCCCCTAAGCACGAATAACAAGCGAGTTCCACTGATTTACCACTCTTAAGCTGCTCGTTAAGAGTGATTTGGCCCCACCATCTTGCTTTTCCAATTTTTAAGCCCTAACTTGCAGTACCATTCGACATGAGAATGATCCATACTCCAGGCACATTATAATGTCAACGTACGTGAACAGGTGTGATAATTATATAAGTGGTGTTTGCTCCCTATAAAACAGTCATTTTCCTCCGTCTGTTCCATACTCTTACCTGTTTGTAAACGATTTGTAATAATATATAAACACCTATGGAAGGTAGCCTAATTACTCACATAAGCACACGCAGAACTTCAGTAGTGAGTACCGGGGAACACAGATTACGCATCGCAAGCAAAAACACATTAGTTTTCCTTGTTTTAATATTTTAGGTTATTAATTTATTGTCATGACTGAAGTTCACAAATCTAAGAGAACATAAAAAAATTCTTATTTCAGCATTTAGGTGGCGCAAAGGAGCATTAGGCACATCCGTTGCCTACCCCTATGATTTTTATTTATCATGAAAAAAATTTGGCTTAAAAGCTTCAAATAAAAATATATATATTGCAATTAAAACAAGTTCAAAAAGTTGGGGACAAAAACCTACTTTACTTATTAATTTGATGCTATTTTGCTGAACCAAAAATCACATAACTATTTAGAGAGAATGTCGGAAAAATGGGCTTTTGTTGTGTTTGCAGCTCGCTGCTGGTGTCGATGGCAGCGTGCAACGCGCGGGCGACAAGCACGACTGTGACGTGCCGGCCGCACGAGCGCGCTGTTGCCGAGCTGCTGCACACCTTCTTCTCGGCGACGCGCTGCGGCCTGCGCTGCCCGGGCAGCTCCAGCCCGCCGGCAACATGGCGCCCGGACATGGGGGCCTTGTTCTTCTCCCACGCGGTTGCCTTCTTCTTCCATTTTCGCTAGAGCTCTCCACACCCTCTTCTCGGCGACGCGCTAAGGTCTACGCTGCCCAAGCAGCTCCAGCCTGCGAGATAATCAAGACCAGTAAATGTTAAACCTTTCTAAGCATCAGTTCCTTGGAAGTTACTTTAAAGTGACTACTTAATGTTGCTGCTATTTTAATTAAATATTTGATTTTAATCAGATTGAACATATAACCTACATTTTAAAATATTTTTTTTCTTATGTTTATCACTGCGGTATTGATACTTGTAATTATTTTTAATCATAATGTAATTTTATTAGTAAAATATTCTGTTTATTGAAATAAAGAAACAATATAGGTTGCTTACTAGGTCAGTAAATGGAAATGCTTTCTAAGGAATGAATCAAAAAATATGTTAATCTCCTTGTTACCAGAAAGAATTTTTGATGATAGTAAATGACATATTATTTATTGCTTAAAAGCTCACCAATTTGTCATCCAGAATACCCAATATTACTTGCTTTTCGAAAGACTTTTAGCACAAAATTATCTTCTTAGTGATATATGTTTTACTAACAAAACTAAATAATATCAAATAAAATGTGGATGAGTGCTTCGTAGGCTAATTGTTTACGACATTTAAGCGATTATGAATTATTATAACTTATATAACATTGATTATAAATATTTAGACGCACTGCAGAGCTGCGGGAGGGAATATCCTGACCAGCCACCAACTCTACATTAATATATACCTATCCAAATATAAATGCACATACAAGCATAGAACGTTCAGAAATGTATAGCCATAAATTTAATGGGTGGCAGGGAAAGCTGAAACAAGCTAGTTTTATTAAGGAAATTGGATCCTAAGAAGCAATATTAAAAAGTTACGGGCATGAACAAACGTGCTCAAATTTGAATTTTGCGCGCATAACGGCACCACTCCATTGGCTGAGAGGACGCGCGGTCACAGCGCGTGTCAGTGAGGCGGGATGATAAGCGCGACGCTCGATGGTATTTCTAGCGTGGTGTCGCCTCTAAGCGCAAGGCTGTGAACTGGCGCGCAGTCTCCTCGTCATCCACGACTGTGAAATCTGAGCGGTGAATATAATATTATATAGCACAGAAATTAAGATAAAGTCATAATTCAAGTCCCTTAAGTGCTTTCTAAATTCTGTACCGGTTGTTTTACGCCTGAAAATTACTCTGAAAACACGCCTTTTAGACATTTTAACTCTTCTAAAAATACAGTTCAAAAAGTTCATCCGCAATTAAAAGTAATTTTTGGGCCCTCAGAGAATTCTGAAATGATTTTCGTTAACAGACCGTGTTTTTTCAAGAAGCTCTGCGCACAGCATGTGTGGCCGGGTAGGCGGGGGCCTTAACTTATGAACATCTGCACCCGGCTCGTTGGCTGTTACGCGATGCGTTTCTGTGTATACTCTCAGCCAGTGGGGTGGCGACCTTACGCGCGCAAAATTCAAATTTTGTGCACTACTGACTGCGGCTGTAACTTTGCTGGGTTTAGTTTCCGGACACATTTTCCGTAACAGAAATAGCTCATTCAGGCATGCCCTGCCACCCTATCAATTTGCGCCTTGCGATTTACGAACATTTTACGTATACAGATAACGGTTCCGAATGAAACCTTTAAGGCCCGGCAGGTAAACCCTTTCTTAGGGGTATGCAGTTTTCGCGAAAAGATTTCGGGACCAAATGAAAGTTAAAACACTGATGCATCGTCTGTTTTTTTGATTGGGAGAGTTTATCCCAGGTACATATCGATTGTAACTACACCAATCACAGTGATTCAGTGCGGAAGTAGGCCTAAACGCGTCCTGAGTGGCTCGGTCAAATAAGCAACGACTTCTCTCGCAGACGGCCACCAATCACTAGAGACCCGTGAAATTCGCGGGTTCAATGACCTCCAGGATATACTCCATTATCCTCTACACACTCGGGCAAATGTCAACTGTTCATTGGCTGCTGGCTTGTGAGTCGTCTCGACTGGGTGGCCTGTGATTCGACACTTCTATGAGTGAGGGTCTCTAATTGGCCCTCAGTCCTCCAGATTAACAGTGAACCAATGACAGAAGCAACACTAAGGTATAATTATTTTAATTTTAGCATAACACGCAATGAACCCGCGAATTTCACGGGTCTCTACCATTCACAAGGAAGAAACCACAGGTGCGGGTATACCTTGTTCCAGTCTAATAAGTGTTCAGATCTTTTCGCGAAAAATACCTTCCCTAACGCTTTCTAGATTCCTAAAGTGGTTATTAAAGGAGTTATGCAAATATAAAAACTCAATTTCAGAATTAAATTGAGACATTTCTGAAATACTGGCAGCGAAGCATCAATTCGGCGGATTTTGTTTGTTGTAACTGAGATCTTATATTTTTGAAAACAGTCAATGTCATCTCGCTTCAGTGATAATATGGAGATCGCAACTATTTTTATTTTGCATGCAATAATTACAACACATAGTTTTTACAGAATTTTAATACGATACCATTACCAAGTACGTTTAAATCCACAAGATATACTTATCTGGTCGAAAACACTCGGATAAACCGAGCTAATGTATTATGCGGGCCTACGTACGTGTCAGATGCTAAATATGTGTCGTTATCAAGCAGGCAACGCGCTGTCCGTAAACACGATGCAATGAAAACAGCTAACTGAACGTTCAACATCACGTACTTATGTTAAAATATTTTTTTTGTACTATTCGCAAACAACTTGAACAGTGCACTAAGCTCTAGGTCCGTCACACATCACCGCCACACTCACAATACTGCGTGTAGCCACGTGTCAGATGGATAGAGACCTGCAAAATTCGCGGATTCATTTCGTGATATGCTACAATTCAAATAATTATACCTTAGCGCTGCTTCTACCACTGGTTCACTGTTTATCTGGATTAATGAGGGCCAATTAGAAGCCCTCGCTCAAAGAAGTGTCGAATCACAGACACTCAGTCGAGACGACCAAGTCAGCAGCGAATGAACAGGTGGCATTTGCCCGAGTGTGTAGAGTGTAGTAGAGTCTATCCTGGAGGTAATTGAACCCGCGAATTTTGCAGGTCTCTACGAGATGGACGAGCCACGGATGTCACGTGGCTGTGTCACGTGATCGAGCAGGCATCACGCCGGTCCGCAGAGCAAGTCTTCCAACATTCACCGAGACAGATGCTCGATCTGAAAATGAAAACACAGTTGCAGTTTGCCGCCCGAGGGTTTGGCATGGCTGACACAAACAGGAGACAACAGTGGCTGTCGTTCCGGCTCGCGAGAATCCGGGCTGGATCCTGCCGGGAATCAAACCCCGGTCGCCTTGGTGGGAGGCGGTTTTTCTAACCACACGACCAGCGCGTCTCTTTTTACCCTTCTTTGAATCGTACATAATTATTTTTGGTTTAACAAACGCCTTTTTTTTTAGTACTTTCAGAATTTTTTCTTTTGGGAGGGATAAATAATAATATTTAGAGACTGGAAAAATTCGCGCTTTCGATGACCTCTAGGATAGACCCCACAACCCCCTACATACTCAGGCAAATGCCACCTGCTCATTGGCTATTGAATCGTGACACCTGTCAACTGGGACCCTTCGATTCGATATTTTTTGGTTGAAGGTTTTCCATTGGCTCAAAGTCCTTCAGATAAACTGTAAGCTAATCACAGAAGCAATACAAAGGTACAGTTGTTTGGATTCTAGCATATCGTGAAATGAATCCACGAATTTTTCCGGTCTCTACTAATATTATATAATTTTTTTTCTTTTTTAACTGGTTTAATTAAATTAACAAAATTATCTTTTCTGTTTATGAGCACAGTATTTTAATATATATATAATTAAAATTAATTATCTAGGGCATCTTATCATTAGAGTCACTGAAGCACATTTATGATCGGACTACAGTGCTCTTTACAGCAGTTGTGTGATAGTTGTCTGTAAAAGCAGCCACTGTTTTATGTGGGGTGTAGGATGCTGTCTCATTATCGCAACAGAAGGGGGGCTTTGCTAGACCTCAAGGCAAAGGGGAATCATCTTATATGGTAGTGTTTCTCAGATGTAGGGTAGACTGGGTACGATTCTGCCAGGGTACGGTCGTGACAGTCGTCGTATTGGCGAAACTATAAGGAATACGGGGGGAGGGGGGTGCAAGGGAAGAGAGAAGCGGCGTGCCTGTCCGGACGTGTTTCACAGTGACTTGATGTAAGCTTTTGGACATACGCCATTGCTAAGCACATGTATGTCTGTAGAAGAAAACTACAAAAAACCCAAAAGACAAAACCACAAATTAAGCAAAAAATTGCTGTTGTCAACAGGATATAAACACCACTTAAAATTCCATAACAGGAATATGGTAAACAAACAAAGAAAAACAAAGAAAAATTTGAATAAGAGAACGAAAAAAAAAAAAACACAAATGATGACAGCACAAAAATATTGAACCCAAAAAAAAATTCAGCACAACAGTTGAAACGAGAAAAATACACGACAAAACGAAAAGACGAAACAAACACAATAGTTTTCTAAAACTGAAACAAGCGACGCGACGTTTCGGGAACTGCTATCTGCTCCCGTCCTCAGGCAGACACGCACATGGTACGAAAACACAGGTGCGACCGTGTGTTTCACAGTTTTGCTCAGCCAGCACGCGACGTAGCGGCTTGCTGAGTACCACATTACTATTTTTCCATGAAAAGTAATTTTTTTTCGTTCGATTTCTGTGTGTGATTGTTGTTTTATTAATACAGATAGAGGGATAAGTGTTTTTTATCGTAAAAACTTAAACATTAGTGGTCAAATAGCAGTGATTACTTTGAACATAGGTTATCCGGTATAGTCATGGCAATTGTTTTTTGCGAATGAATGCAATGGGTACGGTTGTGCCATATTTTATGGGTACAGTTGTGACAAAAGTAAAAAAAAAATTTCTTTTAGATGGATCAAATGCCAAGCAAAATGTAAGCTCTGGTCCCACTTTGAATGTACAGATGGTAGTCGCCATTACATTTGTCATAACTGTGAAGAGTCTGACTAGATCTCAGTAGGTTACTTTTTTAGAAGTAAGAACTTCCTTAGATTTTATTGATTTTGTTTTTTTTTTGTTGCATGTTCACTTACACAATTGTTTATTTAAGCTGTTATACAGCTGATTAGAATTTTAGTTAACTATTGGCTGATTAATATGAAGACTGTTAATAATTAAAGATGCTATAGAGCTTTATTAGTTATAAGTAATACAAATGTTACTTTCTTTCCTGTATTTTATCATAAAATGTTTGTATGCAATTTATTACGTGCCTTATAGGTGATTTTAGACCATTTATGTGTATTTTAATCTTAATATGACATTAAGTTTAGTAACCTATTGGCTGATTAATGTGAAGACTGTTAATAATTAAAGATGCTACAAAATTGATGCTAATGTTTCTTTGTTACCGACGTATTTCATCACAAAATAGTTGTAGGACATTTATTACGTGCAATACAGCTGATTAAAGACCATTAATGGGCATTTTTGAACCTGTCACTTTCGACCCCAGGCACTGTCACAACCGTCCTTGGGGTGGGGACGATTGTGACATGTTCTTTTTTTTTTCAAATGGCTCCTATAAGTTATACTTTGCACTTATAGACAAAATTATAGTAATTATATATAGGCAATGTCCATTTCACTATAAAACACACCTTACTTCCAGCTAACTGGAATACTTACGAAATTATGGGCAATCAAATGAAAATTGGCACAACCGTACCCAGTCTCCCCTTCTTAGCGTAGTTAACACCTACCTTTTTGTTCGAGTGCCACCTGATTAAAATATTTAAATGTGTCAATCCAGGACAAAAAACTGTCAAGATTTCTTAAGTGCCCTGTAGACAAAAACATATTCATGGAGGATTGATTGCTTGATAATAACCAGGAGCACACGGAGAAAAACCAATAAACGTTATGTCAGGAATAACTAGGACCAACCAACCAACCAACCATTTTCCAGGAGAACGCGGAGAAAAAAAATTGTCGTATTGCAAAACCATTCTCTGGAATAAACATTTCGACTATATAAATAAATTATGCATATTATTTAAACATACAAATATATGAATAGCAAATATATGAATAAATATTTATATGGAGAAAACATACACAACTATTTTAAGAATAAAAATTAGTATTATGTGGCTTAAAATACACATGTATACTAGCAAAAGTATAAATGTTTATTCCAGAGCATGATTTTGCAAAACAACAGTTTATTTTCTCTGTGCGCTCTTGATTACTTCTGGGAAACTTTTGGTTGGTTATCTCCATTTGATCCTGGTTATTCCTGGAAAAAAACTTATTTTGGTGTCTTTCTGTGTGCTCTAAGTTATTACTGAGCATTTAAACCTCCATAGATATTTTTTGTTTACATGAAACTAGAGATATTTTGAGAAGATTTTGTCCTGATTTCCGGTCACCAAATCAACGCATTTTAAAATTTTAATCAGTTAGCATTCGAACAAAAAGATCCATTGCCTAGCCGATAACTATGTTAAGTACAGTTGATAAAAATCATCATGCAAGATTATTTCTCTTTTTCCCTTGAAGTCTAGCGAAGTACTCCTTTTGTTGCGACCGCGAGACAGCATTCTGCATGCCACATAAAACAGTGGCTGCTTATACAGACAACTCAAACACAACTGCTGCTGCTAACATGTTATTAATATATTCTTGAGATGTGTTATGGTGTTGATTGTGAGGTCAGTCAAAATGAAACTAGTTAGTAATTCTGGTTCTGGTGACTATAAGGGTCCTTACACACGGGCGACTTTCTGTCGCTCTGTTTCAGGGACTTCAAATTCGCTCTTGATGGAAACAATGATTTGGAGTTGATCCATGCACATAACGACTTTTTATTTTATCACCGTGACTAAAAAGACGCAGGTGGTTCCATTTTTGTCGCGAGTCGCCGCGTCCACACATTCGCCCTGCGATCGCCGAGGACAAAGGAACATGCGTAGGGGCATGCAGATTTCACTAAAAGATATCGGGACCAGATGAAAGTTAAAACACTGTAGCGTCGTCTGTGTTTCGTGATTGGGTGAGTTCCTCCCAGGTACATACCGATTGTAACCAACACCAATCGAAGTGATTCAGTGCGGAAGCAAACGCGTCCTGAGTGGCTCGGTCAAATAAGGCAACGACTTCTCTCGCAGACGGCCGCCAATCACAAGAAAGAAACCTCAGGTGTGGGTATACCTTGTTGCAGTCTAATAAGTGTTCAGATCTTTTCGCGAAAAATGCCTGCCCCTAAACATGCGGGTTCAGACCTGTTCCTCCACGTGGGCGACATTTAGTGTAGCAGCGACTGCCGAAAAGCAGGGCGCTCCTGCCTCGTGGTGCAGCGACACGGAATTCAACAACCAATATAGGATCAGAGGTAGAAAAACCACCTTAACTCTATCATTGCGCATTGAAAAAAATAAGTGATAGAAATTTGAAATCGAAGTTGTGGGCAGATGTACGTAAGAGTGTTATCACAAACCGCAATGACCTGGGTGTAGAAGAGAAGAAAGTAAAAAGGCAAAAAAAAAAACAGTCATGGGGACTGTCAACAGAAGTGAAAACTTTGTTTTTAAATGTGTAATATGACATCATTTCTACGTCAAATGTACGTAAGAAAATGATTTTGGTATTATATCAGTACCTACGATGTCAGAATATCATTTATCCTTACATAATTTTTTAGCCACAACAGATGTCAGTGGTATGTCAAAATTACGTAAAAATTCATTACCTAGCTATGACTTACCAGTGATGTCAGACCTAGGTCATGTATTCACGTGGTTAAATTAACTTTCACTTACTGCTATTACAGCATGTCGGTGATGCGAACTCACAAGATTTTACCCATCCAAAAAAGAGTCCAACACGCACATGATACAGTCGAGTATATACAATGTATTAGTGTATATATGCGTATATACATGTACACACAGGGCCGCCGAGAGGGGGGGGGGGGCAAAAGGGGCAAATGCCCAGGGGCCCGGTAGCCTTAGGGGCCCGGGCACCCGGCTGGGAAGTGGTAAATAAATTGCTGGAAAAACATTTTTCCCCTGCTATTAAAACATTTTGTACTATATATATATATATATATATATATATATATATATATATATATATACACACACACACACACACGCACACACACACACGTACACACACACACACACACGCACACACACACACACACACACTTATATATGTTTTGTGTGTTCCTAAAACTACAGTCGAAAACCAATAACCTAATCGAGCAGTACCTGTAACATTCAGTTCACACCAAGGGTGCAACAACAATGGGGGGCAAGGGTATTTTTCCCTCCCTCTGAAACCTTGAAGTGGGGGCAAATGGGGGCAAAGAAAGTACTGTGTAATCAATTTTTAGATAATAAAACTGCTTAAATAGCACCATTTTCCACCTTGAAATACAAATTTTCCCGGGGGAGGACCCCCGGGCCCCCCGCTTCAACAGAGGGGATCGATGATTCTTTATAAAAAGGTATATTGCCCCCCCTTTGGAAATGTAGTTGTTGCGCCCCTGGTTCACACCAAAATACTTGCGTAGTAGCAGAAATGGGAACGCCAGGTACGAGCACAATAGGATTGCTTGGTCCCGTACACCCCTCCACTTGGGGTCAATGCCATTTAGACTCGTCTTCTGAAGTGAAGAATGCGGGGATGGGCCCTGGCTGGAGGGGGTGTCATGGAGATATCTGATGAAATGAAACATCTCAAATCAATTCATGTTTCAAATATTGGTTCCAATCAGTTGAAAAACAATCCAGCTTTTAAATACACTACGGAGATTAAAATTGGATAGTTAATTTCCAAACGAGTGTATCGCTGTTCGAGTGTTATGCACAATTCCCGTGACAGTTGCCGAAGCCGAAAGGTCCTTCAGCAAAATGAAGGAAATAAAAAATGTACATCGCTCAACCATGTCTCAGGAAAGGATTAGTGGGCTCACCTTGCTTGCCTTAGAGCCTGATCTCGCTCGGTCATTGAACTACGACGATGTAATTAACGATTTTGCTTTGAAAAAGGCACGGAAAAATGATTTGTTGTGATTACTTCTGAACTATTTAATTGTTTGTAAATCAATATTATTGAGTAGCATAATCCTTTTAAATGCATTATATGTTTAAAAATTTAAATAATATACTACAGTGTATGATTATTCTGAATGTAGTGAATCGATATGAAGTAATGACTGTTCTGTTGTAAAACATTTTAAAGTGTTTTTAAATTTAGACATTTTATATAGTATATGACATTTGAATAGTGTTTTAGTAGGATATAAAATATATATCATTGTTATTTTAAATGCATGTCATTTATGATTTTGCATCGAACTAAGGGTATTAAATTAATTTGTATAAATTATTAATATGTATTACAAATTTTTCAATGTAATGAACGTGGTTCAATGTGTTTGATTTCGAAGTAATAAAATGTATTATTACTTTAAACTATTTTAATGATATTTATATTCAGAATAAATTATTATGCTTATGTATTTAAACACTTATATAATAATGCAATTTTTGATTAACATTTAAGATTTTTTATTTTTTTTAGCAATATATACATCAAAATTAATTATTATTTGTATTCTGATGGGATTAACAATGTAAAAGTGCACTGAGATAATACATGCGAATGCTCTCTTTTTTTTTTGCGTAACTAGGAAATCGTTATGTATGTTCAAATGAAGAATGCAATTTTACGATACCATATATATTTATGGTATACGTAGTACGTAGTAGTGGTATGCAAAAAAAGGAAGGGGGCCCACTACCCCAGCTGCCCAGGGGCCCACAAATTCTCTCAGCGGCCCTGTGTACACAGGCCGGTGCGCGTCGCCAGTCTGGCGCAACACGTCACTAGCATGGCGAACCCATAAGTTTTGCCCCTACCAAAAATAGCTGAAAGTGGCTAAAGAAGTTTTCACTTTAAAAATTTACCAAACGATTATCATAAGTTACCGACTTACTAGCGTGAGGCCGGGCCCCATCAGAGTCCCAACTCCCACTGCAAGCATCAACTCATGTTACCTTCAACAAGGTAAACACTTGCCCAGATGGGGCATAACCTGCATAGTAAATTCAAACAAAGGGATAAAACCTATGCTTAAAGTGTAAGGTGGCAGAAAATTGACCAAACACATAAAATTAGTTCCAAAGTTTATTGTTAATCTTTAACATATCTCATAAATAACTTCCAGTACAAAAATAGTTATATCTGTGATGACTAGTTAGTCCAAACAAATATTATAATTTACACACAATAAATACTATATCTAACTTTATAGTTTTCTTTGGTATAAGCTCTAGGCTAGAAAAAGCCAACATTTATAAGCTACATTTGAATGCTCAATATCTTTACCAATTTTAAAAAAAATTATTAACCAACTCATAAGGCAAGGTCTTTGGAGCGCTAAATCAAGTAATTGAAAATAATATGTCCGCCAAACAAGAAAATGCACAGGAGGTGCAGAAAATGGAACAAGTGCCAATCCACATTATGAGCACCTAAACAAAACAAAAACTGCTAACACTTTAAGTTTAAACAGGTGCATCATGTTCACAAAAACACAAGTCTAACAAATACTAAACACACTATCAAAGTTATTATCATCATCAAAAATGCAAACTCTACTGGCCATTTCATAACAGATAATTACAACCCTACCAATACTTAGACCTCCAAAACACCTTTCCTGCTGTCGATCTCTCTCTCTCTCTCTCTCTCTCTCTCTCTCTCTCTCTCTCTCTCTCTCTCTCTCTCTCTCTCTCTCTCTCTCTCTCTCTCTCTCTCTCTCTCATGCCTCATGATATTGGTGGTGACGGTCCTACTGCTCCATGCCTAACTGGTCAAAACCCCGAGCTTATATACCCATTTTCTCCCCCCCCCCCCCTTCATTCCTATTGACCCACCAATTCTCTGGTTTAATTTAATAATAGAGATGATTCTAGAATGTTTTAGAAGAATCTTCATCCCAGTTCACATAATCGATATATATATAACCGATTTCCGGGATTTATTATTCTTCTTCTTGAATTCGGAGTTGGTAACACTGAATTCGATGTTGTATGGTTTTTGTGTGAAAGTTCACTGACTTTGCCGCACACAGCCGTAGCCTACCTATGAGTCGTGATGTCAGAAGATGTCAGTTTATTCCTACCCGCCAACATGAAAGGTAAGCTTCTTCATGTCCTTAAATGTTTGTATGACGAATCTTAAATTAACGTCTCGTGACCATACACGGTCTCAAGCAGATGCACTCGTTGCTGTCATCTTTTTTTTTAGCACGTGCGTTCCGAACAAGTGGAATCCATCTGGAAACTGCGACAGAAGTGACGCTCGTGTGCAAGTCCAAGCGACTGCGCCTTTCTGTTTGCTCAGTCGCTGCGGCAGAAAGTCACCCGTGTGTAAGTGCCCGAACTTAACATGTAAATGATGATTTTTTTTTTTACTGCTTGCTACCATTCATTAAAATATATGCGACACCTTCCGTCCAGCTATGTCATGATATCATTCACTACTTATTTAATTAGGTCAATATCCCTTCCCCTTGAAGTCTAGCGAAGTTTTCCTGACCGTGTGAGAGCATCCCACATAAAAAAGCGACAGCTTTTGCAGCACAATAATAATTAATTTTGAATACTTGTATGATTATACAAGGGAACTTATGTTAGGTTGATTCTGATATTTCTTTTCAATGCATTAACACTTCCTGAGCCATTACGTTATGCGACATCTGTTGGTGAAAAGCAGACAGAACAAATTAGGCACGATTTTGCTGATGGATTATTTAAATTCATATTTCAGTATTTGATTTCATTATAAACTGCCATTAATGCATTCTGACAAAAGTCGCAGACGCTATTAAGGGTTCAATGACTAGGGCCATGCATTTTTCGCGGAAAGATTCCTAGAGTAGCTGGAAGTTGAAACACTGTAGCATTGTCTGTGTTTCGTGATTGGGTGAGCTTCTTTCAGATGCATGTCCACTGCTAGACACCAATCACAGTAATTCTGTGTGGAAGCAAACGCGACCTGATTGGCTCGGTCAAATAAGGCAACGACTTCTCTAACAGACGGCCACCAATCACATGGAAGGAACCGCTGGTGTCGGATATAGCTAGTTGCAGTCCAACTGGAGTTCAGATCTTTTCGCGAAAAATGTATGGCCCTATCAATGACCTATAGGTTAGACTCCTCGAGTCCCCTCAATACTCGGTAAAATGCCACATGCTCATTGGCTACAGACTTGTGAGACCTGTCAACCGAGATGCTTCCGATTAGATACTTCTTTAGTAGCAGGTTTTTCTTTGCCACAAAGTCATGCACATAAACTGCGAGCCAATCACAGAAGCAATATGAAGGTACGCGTGTTTGGATTTTAGCTTAACGCGAAATGAATCCGCGAATTTTCCCGATCCCTACAAACAACTCGTGATCCAATGACAAAGATCATTGAGGTGTACAAGCTTTAAAAGCTATACCGTAATTAATTAACAACTTAATTTTAACAGGTGTGTAATGATAGAGCAACGATTAATTTGCAGATTCTTTTCACTCCTTGATAAACTCAGTTTGCGTGTATACAGTATCAAGCTATTTTTAGAAATCTTATCGGTAGGGGTATGCAGATTTCGCGAAAAGATTTCGAGACTAGATGAAAGTTAAAACACTTTCGCACCATCTGTGTTTCGTGATTGGGTGAGTTTCTCCCAGGTACATATCGATTGTAACAACACCAATCACAGTGATTCAGTGCGGAAGTAAACGCGTCCTGAGTGGCTCGGTCAAATAAGGCAACGACTTCTCTAGCAGATGACCGCCAATCACAAGGAAGAAACAACAGGTGCGGGTATACCTTGTTGCACTCTAATAAGTGTTCAGATCTTTTCGCGAAAAATGCCTGCCCCTACTTATCAGTCTTTTACTAAACCACATTCTGTGACGGGTGAACCCGGAATAGTTAACCTCGTCTGTTCATTGTTTAAAATTGGCCGCAGTCTAATCATCAGAAGTACGGCAATTTCGCTTATTCATTTGGTCGCAAGCTAGAATGCAAACCTTTATACTGCAACGCTTACCTTTTTACTCCTTTACTGTGTTTATGATTGGACCGCAGCTATTGAGACACGCCCCTCTACGACCGCGAACCAACGATTGCTAGAGACCTGAAAAATTCGCGGGTTCATTTCGTGTTATGCTAAAATTCAATTAATTATACCTTAGTGCTGCTTATGTCATTGGTTCACTGTTAATCTGGAGGACAGAGGGCCAATTAGAGACCCTCACTCATAGAAGTGTCCAATCACAGGCCACCCAGTCGAGACGACTCACAAGTCAGCAGCCAATGAACAGTTGGCATTTGCCCGAGTGTGTAGAGGATATTAGAGTCCCTCCTGGAGGTCATTGAACCCGCGAATTTTTCCTGTCTCTAACGATTGCCCAGCTAGGAGAGAAGCAAGCGAATCAGGTAAAGTCCTCTTTAAGAAATCAGCCAATGGAGAAGTAAACGTCAGGCAGAGTGAACATTGGGCGTTAATTTTTAACCCTGGGCGCCAGACGATATAAAGGCAAAGTTACTATTTATCACAAAGAGTAATGAACGATTCAAATTCAAGGAAAATGCTAATTGTTTTTGTTTTGGGAATATGTTTTTTTTCTCTAAGCAATTATACGGAATGTCATGTAAGAGTTTTAACGTGTGGTTTAGTTTTTGTTTTATCTCTGGTTGTTGGTTGTTAAAAAAAAGAAAAATTTAAATGGTAGAGAAGATGAAAAGATTTAAGGTTTAAATTGTAATTTTATTTTATGAAGTTATATATGTAACTAGTTGTAAAATTGCTGGATTGTGGGTTGTTGAAAAGGCTTAGGAAGTTAAGATTTGTCGAAGTCCTTGAGGATAAACTTTATACTACAGCGACGTGAAGCATGGTGCAGGAGCCAGATACGGAATAGATGTTGAATTGATGAAGCTACCAGACGACTACTGGTAGTACTGTGCCATCATCGGGACGATGGAGTGTAGCAGGAGTGTTCCATCTGGTGTTCGTGTACTGCCTACATCGGTATACATTTCCAGGTATTAATTTAGAGATCACTCTACCAAAGGACCGGTTATATAAAAGAACTTCTATAAGGTTGATCAGTTGGTTGAGGTATGGAGAACTGTAAATTATAAAAGAATTTCTATAAGGTTGATCAGTTGGTTGAGATGTGGAGAACTGTAAATTTTTACTATTTATAATTATTTAACCTGGAGTCTTACTCCAATATACCTAATCATTATTGCACTAGTGAAGGGCCCTTTGTTTATAATAAAATAGTAAGTAAGAAGTCAGTCAATTACTAGTAAGGATGAGTAGTAGTTTGATACCCGTATGATTGCCATTTGTTTAATGTCTTATTTTAGTTGTTTTATCTCCATTTGTACAGAGGAAAAAAACTCCGACTGATTTAACTAAAGCTTGGCAAATATAAAATATTTGTTTATTCAATATTCGTAAAATTAAAATAATAATTTATAGAGTATTGATATTCAATTTAGGAAATGAAACCAAATATCTAATTATTAACTCTGAGTACCACCTACCTTGAGCATACGATTTGGTATAATATAACTAATATCCCAAAATCCACTAAAGGGAGTTGTACAACGAATTCACTGAATTGCCCGGTCCCTGTCAATCTTCAACATGAAGCAGATGTGTGTGTGCTTCAAGTCTGCTTTGCCAACCCATGGTGGTGTGTCTGTTCTGTCAACTATCAGCTGCGATGTCCGCAGAAGCAGTTGAGGACATTCCTGGAGGGGGGGAGGGGGTGTTCCTTCACCCCTCCACCCTCTCGGCGGGGATAACGAGCACCCTACCCCCCCTCCCCTTCCTTCGTCGAGGGAACACTGCTCGCCATGACGCAAGCTCGCGCGAGAGTCAGCGCTCAGTGCGAAGCGAGGCGGCGAAGAGTCAGCACTGCCGCGACGCGACCCGGCCGAGGGAGACACTTTCTCCGGAAGGGACACTTTCTCGGCGTGCGGGGCTGCGGCCAATAGCGGTGAGTGCCTGAGGCGACCTCGAGCAGGAACCAACCTGCTCCGTCGCAGGGCTGAACTCCCGGAACTCAGTTATTCACAGACAGTGGCGACACCGGGATTTTTTCCGGGGTGGACGGGGGAAGTGGTATCTTAGAAAAACAAAATTTGAAATTATTTAAAATTGAAATAGTTTATTTAAAAAAATTCATTCACAGTCACCAACAAACTAAAATTTTAATTACTAAAAATAATAAAAAAAATATAAGCAGAAATATTTATCACTAAATCCCTAAATAATTTACTAAATGATTAGATTTAGTTAATTTCTACTCAAGTAATTTTTTCGTTGGTAGCTTATGTAAATTAAATTTTTTATAAAATAAAATTTTAGCCGTTCTTTAAAATTTTATTTCACTTGAGTAATGCTCTATTTAAATTTACGTGACGATTTTTTGCATTTTTTATGCACGTGTATTACAATTCCGTTGCCCTAGGAGTCTGCGAATTCAATTTGCAAATTGTTCAATATATTTTTTTATGTAAATTTAAAACGATGTTTTTTTTTATAATTGTGTATTTGGCACCAGAGATGAGGTACAGGGCATGTGAAGTATTTTTACAAAATTCTATATTTATGCAAATGAATAAAACTTTGTGACATGATATTGATTTTTAGAATGTTCGGGAAATTTCTGGGGATAAAATAAATGGGTGGTAGGTAATGACTAAAGGCCGGGAAAATTCGCGAATTCATTTCGTGATTTGACATATTTCAAATAAATATACGTTTGTGCTTCTTCTGCTGCTGGTTCACTGTTAATCTGGAGGAATCTTGGCTGGCTAGACACCATCAATCAAAGAAGTGTCGCATCACAAATCACCCGGCTGAGACGCCTCACAGGTCAGCAGCCAATGAGCAGGCGACGTTTGCCCAAGTAGGCAGAGAATCGTGGAGTCTACCCTGGAGGTCATTGAACCCGCGAATTTTCCTAGTAATGATAAAACAAGCTTTTAAATAAGGAGCATTTTCTCTGGACACATAACACTGCGAAGGTAAAAGCGCGAACAGTAGCGCGCAAATTTGAATTGCGCGCGCTTAACGGCACTGCTCCATTGGCTGAGAAGAGGCGCGATCGCAGCGCGGTTGAGTTCAAACGCTACGCGGGAAGGAGGCGTCAAGAAAGGTGCCGAAGTTTAGCGTAAGCCATGCCGCACGCACTAGCTGCCAGCAGTCTCGCGTGCAGCATTAGTGGATGGTTGGTTGCGGTGCGTTCACACGTTTGGATTCGGGAGATTAGCGCAGCGAGGACCGTTAGTGAGTTCGGCGCTGAGATGGTTTTTTTTGACAAACAGTAACAACATGGCCGAAATTACGTTTTCGCAGGGACGGCCGCCATGCACATGGTATGCCGGGAGGCGAGAGGAATTGCAGCATGAGCAGTGCGCATTTACCAAAAGGGGCTCCCACAACAAATTTTATGGACAACACAATGACGAAAACACCGATGAACACAGTAGGTTTCCTATGACAAAACATTTCCGACGTTTCGGGAACTGGCATTTTTTTCCCATCATCAGTAGAGCCACGGAATTTTCGATCATTCATTTAGTCGCAAGCTAGAATGCAAACCTCCACACTGTCGCACTGTGTTCATGATTGGACCGCAGTTATCTAGACACGCCCCTCTACGACCGTGAGCCAACGATATCCAGCTAGGAGAGAAGTAAGCGAATCCGATAGTGCCAAATAACAAGGATAAAATGTTCTCGCTAAGAAATAAACCAATGGGAAAGTAAACATGGGTCGAGCACACCTATAACTTTGAATTATATCCTGAGGCCAGAGGAATCCGCAAAATTTCCGGGACTCTAATCATCAGGCATTAACAGACAAAAATTGTTTGAAGTACAAGAATACCTATTGTTATTTACTTTGTCGTTTATTTACCGAAAGGCGCTTTCACAACATGAGTGTACCGATCAGGAAGACCTTCGTACGTCTTAACCATAAACGTCTTATCCCGGCTCGTCCCTGCTTCCCGCTGAGCGTTTGAAGGCCACTGCGATACGATCGCGCGTCCTCTCAGCCAATGGAGCAGTGCCGTTAAGCGCGCGCAATTCAAATCTGCAGTCATTTGGACACGCCCCTCCTCTACGACCGTGAACCAACGATGCCCAGCTAGGAGATAAGTAAGCGAATCAGGTAGTGCCAATAATCAAGGATTAAAATGTCTTTGCTAGGAAATCATCCACCTGGAAAGCAAACATGGGTTGAGTACACCTTTGACTTTGAATTATACCCTGAGGGCAGACGAATAGACGAATACGCGAAATTTCAGGTTTTTTTATCCGTGCTGCGCGACAGCCACGGTAAACACGACCTCACTCTTCCGGCTCTGGAAGCCAACTGGCAAGTCACAACTAGTTAAAACATGACACTCACTATCTCAACGGACCAGGCTATCGTGCTTTTTATTCAAATAGATGCAGTGTCAGCAGTTGCTGCTATAAAAATTCATGCACCGTAATTTTTTTGTTATCAAACCTCGTATATAATATTGCTGTGAAGTTCAAAAGTATGATGGCCTACTACAGCAAAGTTTTAGGATTTCGTAATTTATTTTTATTTGAGTGTCCTTTATTTATCGTCGCTCACATGCAAGAATTCAAAACCCAAACCAAAACTAGAAAATACAAGAATAAATCATATTAAACAATAAAGTAACAGGTTAGACTGGTTTTGTGAGTCAAGTAGCCTACTCGTGTATACCATCACAGTGGTGACGCAAAACATTTTTATTTTATGTTGAACGTTTACGAGCTATAAAGTTTGAATCAGAAATCTAGAAAACAGATGATTAATAAAAGTCTAGCCTTGAGAATTGCATTATTTTTAGAGGCAGATATTTTTGCAATTTCTTTCTTGCAACTGGCGGCCGTGTGCAACAGAATACATTGTTTTGTTTGGCCAGGCTGTTCAGGACACGTTTGCTTCCGCAAAGAAATTAATAAAGCTGCGATTCGTGTGCTGACAGTAGACATGCACTTGTAAGAAGCTCAACCAATCACAAACCACAGACTATGCTAATGTGTAGGGGCATGCATATTTCGCGAAAAGATTTCGAGACTAGATGAAAGTTAAAACACTGTAGCATCGTCTGTGTTTCGTGATTGGGAGAGTTTCTCCCAGGTACATATCGATTGTAACCAACACCAATCACAGTGATTCAGTGCGGAAGTAAACGCGTCCTGAGTGGCTTGGTCAAATAAGGCAAAGACTTCTCTCGCAGACGGCCGCCATTCACAAGGAAGAAACCACAGGTGCGGGTATACCTTGTTGCAGTCTAATAAGTGTTCAGATCTTTTCGCGAAAAATTCCTGCCCCTACTAATGTGTTAAAAAGTCTTGAAATAATTTCGCAAAATATATATCCGCTAAGTGTTCTATTAGACAAAAATTATTTACTAGATCTAGAGTAGGTATTTCTGAGTAAAATAAATATAATAAAAGATCTAAGCATAAGCAGCTACCACACATTTTCAGAACAATAGTTATTTGAGCTGCTAGGCAAATAATTCTTATAAGGCGTGACTTAAAATATATTCTAAAAGATCAGAAAAAGTCGTGGTTTCAATAACCTCTAGGGTTTAATTCATAGTCCTATGTACACTCAGGAAAATGTCCTATGCTTAGGGGCAGGCATTTTCGCGGAAAGTTCTGAACACTTATTAGACTGCAACAAGGTATACCCGCACCAGCGGTTTCTTCCTTGTGATTGGCGGCCGTCTGCGAGAGAAGTCATCGCCTTGTTTTACCCAGCCACTCAGGACGCGTTTTATCCGCACTGACTTAATGTGATTGGTGTTGCAACAATCGACATGTGCCTGAAAGAAATCCACCCAATCACGGAACACATACGGTGCTACATTGTTTTGACTTTCAGCTAGTCTCGGAATCTTTTCGCGAAATATGCATGTCCCTAAAAATTCATCTCATACAGCCATGCGTGGTCCTGTGGGTTAGGATATTTTCTAGTTTGTTATGAATTTCAAAGAATGAACAACTCTTTTAATTTATTTTACATATGAAAGTTTAACTCGTTATCTCTAGAGACCAGAAGATTTCATGGATTATTTTGATTTCACTCTGGAATTCACAGTTCTCTTTATATTATACCCACATGTGCTTTACTATTAGTAGATTCCTTACCGTAGAACCACCTCGTCTTCAAAATGGGTCCAATGGCCTGTAGTTGACTGGTCCGCAATTGTGAGCCAATCGTCGAAGCAGTAGAGAGGTATGTATATTTGCAGTTTACCATGCGACCAAAATAATTTACGAAATTTCCGTATCTATCAATGGAGACATGGTATATTTGCGCTATTTCCTGGTTCCAGGCTAGGCTGCATAAACGTGTGCAGAATCAAGTCGATGTCACATTTTCATTGGCTGTAGCCACATCTTAACTTCTCTCCGGATCGCACGTGATTTGGTCAGCTGATGTTATAGGTGATTGTCGTTGTCTTCGGGTCATTCAGGGCGTGTCAAATAACTCGTGATACTGTTATAAGTAGAGACCTGCCAAATTCGCGGATTCATTCGGTGATAGGCTAGAATTCAAACACATATACCTCTTAGATAATTTTGCTATCTGCTTACTGTTCATCTGGACGAACCTCAACCAGTTATAAACCTTCAACCAAAGAAGGATCGAATCACAGACAAACCAGGTGAGACGACTTACAAGTCGGCAGCCAATGAACTTGCGTTATTTGCCCGAGTGTACAGGGGTATGTGCAGTCTATCCTGAAGGCCATCGAAACCGCGAATTTTGCAGGTCTCTAGTTATAAGGTTCATTTGGGTTTCAAAACCTTTGCAATCAATATTGTCTTCAAAACAAATCGCGACTTGTTTAGAGTTTTTATTGGCTCACATTATATCCGGGGAACTGTGAGCCAATGGGAAACACTAAACCAAGAAAGTGCCGAATTACGGACAACCTAGTTGAGACGTCTCACGCGTCAGTAGCCAATGAACAGGTGTCATTTCCGCGAGTATTTAAAGGACTGTGGAGTCTATCCTAGAGGTAAATGAATCCGCGAATTTTGCAGGTCTCTAGTAATTTGAGTATATTTCGAGGTGTAAAGAATCTACATAATAATAGTAGCTCTGTTTATCACAACTTTTAACACAGGCTCATAGTGAAGTCACTGACTTACAGTTCAGTTACTTTAATTTCGTGGATTTAAATAGCAATTTAATGTTTTTAGGGAAGAATAGTAGTTCCATATCTTAAAGTCTTATTGAAAGTGCTACGTTTAGGATAGCCAACCACGAATTTTTTCCTTTTCTCTTATGAATTTTACGAATACGTTTTGGAGTAAAAGTAACACATTGATATTTATAACTATTTGTAGGGAATGGAAACATTCACTATTCAGTGACCTCCAGGATAGACTCCACAATCCTCTGAATACTTGGGAAAATGTCACACATTAATTGGCTGCTCACGTGAGCATGTCTCTTCTGGGTTGTTTGTGATTCGACACTTCTTTTTCTTAAGATTTCCCACTCACTCAGATTCATCTACGTTCAGAAGCAGTCCAAAGGTGTAATTAATCTAATTTTATCCTGTCCCGAAATTAAACCGCGAATTTTTCTGGGCTCTAACGTTTTTACAGCGTGAAGCGATTTGCGCATGCAGACAAGTCACTGGACAGATGAAATTTTGGACTCGTAATTTGGCGGAAGGATAGAGGAAGAAGACTTGAAAAATTGATTCCAAAAATGTTCGTTTGAATATGAACCAAATGTAAGGTTTTCCATACCTGGAACATTTCGAGTTCGAACATTTACTTACAAGAGAAAACGCGCTCCCTCTGTCGTTGCGGCATGTAACGGTAATGTGGTCCGACGTTTTCCCAAGCCTTGCACTGCGTT
Organism: Bacillus rossius redtenbacheri; assembly: GCF_032445375.1. NCBI lineage: Eukaryota > Metazoa > Arthropoda > Insecta > Phasmatodea > Bacillidae > Bacillus > Bacillus rossius. Next base: position 18,752,998 of record NC_086331.1, read on the forward strand.
TTTACTTTACATTTCTAGGAAGACGTTCGTGCAGTTAACCACTGCCATTCGTGCCAGCTTTCTCCTGTTTCTCCGACTCGTACCAGGAACCTCGTGCCTGCTTGATTATTAGAAACAGCTCCTGCATTGGTCAAATCACTTTCTACCGACTGCTGTAAAAAATATTTCTGTGCTTTTACAAGTAAAGCCCTTGGAAATTCAGTTACCAACGATATCACTTGTAAAAATACAAGGCAGAGCTTTCTACAATTTGTAATTTTGCAAAGCTCTGTCTTGCACTTTTACAAGTGACATCGTTGGCCACTGGTTTTCTAAGATTTTCCTTGTAAAAGTAAAGAATTATTTTACAGTGTGGTAAAAATTGCCTCAAAAACTTTCATTACAAACATGTTAACTAAATTACATTGTTAAATCGCTTTCATCCTGGCAAAGGACAGCAATAATATCTATTAAAACCAGTTTTAGTTTAATTTACGTAAACGTAAATGTAATCAACAATATATTAATTATCGTCAGTTAAATTTTGTTTCATACTTCAGTATGTAGTTTTGGTCACTAAAACACAATGAAAAATATCTTTGTACTTTTACAAGGAAAATCCTTGGGAACGCAGTTGCCGACGACAACACTTGTGAAACTGCAATGCAAAGCTTTGTACCAATTGTTACACATCATTTAAGTTGGGGCTGTACAACAATTTCATTGTAAATAACAGAGAAAGTAATTAAGATAAATCACTGAACGCCTGGTTTATGATAAACTGGCGAATTTTGTGGTTATAGCAAAGTTATTTCAGTGAAATAATTAGGGGTGGTAACACGCCACAAAAATACGTGGCGAATTAAGGTATTTCTCCAGATCATTTCAAGGAAAATATTGTTGCTACAGTAAAAACATTTTTGGTGGTTGTATAACATTATTCAATTAAACATAATCCAGACTTTCAGTGTTCCACATTAAAAATATTCTCTGTTATTTGCATTAAAAATGTGGTTCGGACCTGACTTAAAAGATGTATACCAGCCTTGGGAAGAACTTTAGACCGTAAGCAGTACAACTGTTTTCAACTTATTGTTACGATTTACTGCGGGTTCGTAAAGGCTAGCCCAATTAAAGATTTTTATCACACACAGTTTTATTTATTGCCACTATTTACATTACTAGCTAATAATCGAAAAATGCCAATTAATCAATTGTACTTAAAAATAAAGTGTTGCTTCCTCCAGTCACTCCTTTCTCACAATGCACACGCCTCGCTGGGCCGCACCTCTGGCGCAACTCTCGCCGCAGCACCCCTCGTGGTCCTGCGTCGCAGGATTTCGTCGCCGCACTCCGCCGCCGCCGTCGCACTTCCCCTTCGCCGAGATCCCACTCGACGCCTCGCTCGGAACTTCGCTCGGAACTGAACTCTTCGCCCTGGAACCTTCGTCCAGGGACTTCGCCACTCTATCGCCCGGAAACTCCGCCGCGGTAAAACTCCTTACTTCTATCTGAACTCCACTCACTCCCTGCCCTGGAACCTTCGTCCAAAGACTTCGCCACTCTGCCGCACCCACGGCACTATCGCCCCGGAAGCTCCGCCGCGGGAAGGCTCCCGCCTGAACTCTCTCTGAACTCCCTCTCGAGGCCGCCGTCCTCATTTTATATCTTAGCCGCAATTTCCAGATCTCGCGAGCGTGGCTGGGGCCAGTCGCGTCATTCCACGCCGACACGACGGCAGAAATCTCTCGAAACACGAGAGATAGATGCGGCGCAAGCGTACAATGAGCGTAACGGGACACAGCGTAACGGGACAATGTGCGTTACGGGACACTTTTTCGTGCGTGCAGCCGGCATTCATCGATTTATTAGACGTTTTCACGTCAAAATCCGTATATTTACTGTAATTTCTATCACTGCAGTACTCCCGACTCCGAAAGGCACTGACAATTCACCAATTGTTTTTCTCCAACTTTATTTGAGAAAAAAAATGTAATATTAGACCAAGTATGACTTTCCGTTGCCTTCATCAAGTAAATATGAACAGATTAATTCAATTTTTTTTTTAAATCCTGCCACACTTTCAAAGACTAATGTTGGACGAGCTTGTTCCAAATTTTAAATTTGACTCTTATTTAAAACTAAAAATAATGGATTACATTTCTAGATAGCAAATTAAATTTTTGGAAATATTTGTTTTAATGTTAGTGCATTTAAAAAATATAATTAATTTTCTGTGATATAATTTTTGTAAGTTATAGATACGTCAGGAACTTTTTCAGATAAATTATCTGCAAACGACTTTAATATCAGCATTATTTTAAACTCATTAATTCTTTAAGATATTATTAGGGACACCTGTATTTCGCGATTTCATTTCATGTCAAGGTATTTCACAAAACACGGTAGCTTTTTCTAAGCGTCATGGCTAGAGACCTGCAAAATTCGCGGTTTCGATGGCCTTCGGGATAGACTGCACATACCCCTGTACACTCGGGCAAATAACGCAAGTTCATTGGCTGCCAACTTGTAAGTCGTCTCAGCTGGTTTGTCTGTGATTCGATCCTTCTTTGGTTGAGGGGTTATATCTGGTTGAGATTCGTCCAGATGAACAGTAAGCTAAGCCAATAGCAAAATTATCTAAGAGCTATATGTGTTTGAATTCTAGCCTATCACCGAATGAATCCGCGAATTTTGCAGGTCTCTAAATATCAGTAATGGCTAGAGACCCGTAAAATTCAAGGGTTCATTTCGTGTTATGCTAAAATTCAAATAATTATACCTTAGTGCTGCTTCTGTCATTGGTTCACTGTTAATCTGGAGGACTGAGGGCCAATTAGAGACCCTCACTCATAGACATGTCGAATCACAGGCCACCCAGTCGAGACTTCGCACAAGTCAGCAGCCAATGAACAGTTGGCATTTGCCCGAGTATGTAGAGGATATTGGAGTCCATCCTGGAGGTCATTGAAACCGCGAAATTTACGGGTCTCTAGTAATGGTCAAATGGCAGCCCTCGACATTGCTTCGTGTCCGCTTATAGAATATTACAATAAAGAGATATGATCTGTAGGGGCAGGCATTTTTCGCGAAAAGATCTGAACACTTATTAGACTGCAACACGGTATACCCGCACCTGTGGTTTCTTCCTTGTGATTGGCGGCCGTCTGCGAGAGAAGTCGACGCCTTGTTTTACCGAGCCACTCAGGACGCGTGTGCTTCCGCTCTACTGTGATTGGTGTTGTAACAATCGATATGTACCTAAGAGAAACACAGATGGTGCTACATTGTTTTGACTTTCATTTAGTCTCGAAATCTTTTCGCGAAATCTGCATGCCCCTACTGATGTGTCAATCTATCCTGTATAAGTAGTGATTGGAAATATTCGCGGGTTCAGTGACCTTCAGGATTGACTCCACGATCATCTGCATACTTGGGCAAACGTCGCCTGTTCATTGGTATCTGACCTGTGAGGCGTCTCGACCAGGTATTTTGTGAATATATATACTTCTCTGATCGAGGGTCTCTAATTGGCTAAGATTCCTCCAGATTTACAGTGAACCAATAGCAGAAGAAGCACAAACGTATAATTATTTTACGCTTTATCGTATCACGAAACGAATCCGCGATTTTTTCCTGTCTCTATGTATTACTAATACATAGAGACAGGAAAAAATCGCGTATTAATTTCGTGATAGGCTGAAATCCAAACACGTGTACAATTCTGCTGTTTTTGCTATTGGCTCGAAGTTTAACTTGAGCTCTCTGGGCCAATGAGAGATTATCGACCAAAGAATCATCGAATCACAAGCTACCTAGTGGAGACGCCTCACAAGTTAGCACCCAATGAACCCACGTGTTTGCTTTAAAAAATGCAGAGGATAATGGAGGCTATCCTAGAGGTAATTGAATCCGCGAATTTTTCCGGTCTCTATGTATTAGACGTGTCTTTTTTTGTGTACATGTGAAAACGTTTTCTGCGTCCTGAGTGGTTCGGTCAAATAAGGCAACGACTTCTCTCGCAGACGGCCGCCAATCACAAGTGAGAAACCGTTGGTGCGGGAACACATTTTTTCAGTCTATTGGGCGTGCAGATTTTTTCTTTTTTCGCGAAAATTGCCTGGCCCTATGTATAGGGACTGGAAACATTCGCGTATTCAATGACCTCCAGGATAGACTCCACGAACCTGTGCATACTCCGGCAAACGTCGCCTGTTCATTGGCTATTGACTCGTGAGGCGTCTCAATTGGGAGACTCGTGATTCGATACTGCTTTGACTGAGGGCCTATAATTGGCACACACTCCTCCAGGTTAACAGCGAACCAATAGCATAAATTCCATAAAGGTACAACTATTTGCATTTCAGCATAACGCGAAATGAATCCGCGAATTTTTCCGGTCTTTACCTATGTATAGGGACACCTGTATTTCGGGAATACATTTCGTGTCAAGGTATTTCACAAAACACTGTAGCTTTTCTCCTGTGGTTATTGGTTGAGGTCGGGGAGAGGTGTCGTCCCGCTCTTGACGGGGCCAATGAGAATGTGGTCACCGTACTGCTGCACCCTCACAATTTGCCATGACTCTTAGAAAAAGCTACAGTGTTTTGTGAAATACCTTGACATGAAATGAAACCGCGAAATACAGGTGTCTATACCTATGTAAAGTTTGAAACTGGGCCATTCTTCTACGGACACCCTGCGAGGCGAAACTTCCCACGGCGACAGCGAGTCCAGCGGAGAGCATGCGACTGTAACGTGACGTCAGGACGGTGAGGGGTGTTGCGTCGGGAGCCGCGTGCCTCGGAGAAAGGCTTTCACCCGCGCCTTGCGACAGTTCCGCGGGTCTGACGCGGCGCCAAGGCTCGCTGGCAGCGCGTCCCCGCGTCCCGGACTTTCCAGCACGGGCCCCGAATACAGATGCACACCGGAAACATTTCCCCGCGGCCCGCCCGGTATCACATTCCTAGGATTCAGCCCACTGCAGGTCGGGCCGAACCCGACCCTGCGTGCAATCAAGCGTTTCGAGTGTGCTCACTGGTAGGGGCATGCAGATTTCGGGAAAAGATCTGAACACTTATTAGACTGCAATAATGCATACCCGCGTCTGTGGTTTCTTCCTTGTGATTGGCGGCCGTCTGCGAGAGACGTCGTTGCCTTGTTTGCACGAGCCACTAAGGACGAGTTTGCTTCCACACTGAATTAGTGAGTTTGGTTGTTGTAACAATCGACGTGCACCTCAAAGTAACTCACCCAATCACGAAACACAGACAATGTTACAGAGTTTTAACTTCCAGCTACTCTCGGGATCTTTACGCGAAATTTTCATGGCCCAAGCAATCAAGCGTTTCGAGTGTGCTCATTGGTAGGGACCGGAAAAATTCGCGGATTCAATGACCTCTAGGATAGCCTCCATTATCCTCTGCATTTCTCAAGTAAACACGCGTGTTCATTGGGTACTAAAATTGTGAGGCGTCTCCACTGGGTAGCTTGTGATTCGACGCTTCTTTGGTCGATAGTCTCTCATTGATAGGGACAGGAAAAATTCGCGGGTTCAATGACCTGTAGGATGAACTCCATAGTTCTACGTACACTCGGTCAAATGTCACTCACTCATTGGCTGCTGTCTTGTGATACGTCCCAACGTAGCAGCCTGTGATTCGATACAGCTTTGGATGAGTGTTTCTCATTGGCCCAGAGTCATCCAGGTGAGTTGTGAGCCAATAGCAGAGGCAGCACTGAGGTATAACTATTTGTATTTTAGCCTATCGCAAAATGAATTCGCGAAATTTTCCGGTCTCTACTCATTGACCCAGAAAGCTCCAGTTAAACTGCGAGCCAATAGCAGAACCAGCAGAATTGTACACATGTTTGAATTTCAGCCTATCACGAAATGAATCCGCGAATTTTTCCGGTATCTACTCATTGGACACACCCTTTGGAGGGCTGACGGTGATTTGCCCCCCCCCCCCCCCCCCCCTGTTTATAACATACTTAGTCCCGTCGAAGACATGTCCAGAGCGCTGTAGTCATATCATTTGGGCGTATAAGATTAGGCCTGAGACTCCGTTAGGTCCCTATTTAACCCAGACTACCCCTAAAACACAATACACTTCATGATATAAAGTTTTGTCAGGCCAAGAGACTGTCGACAGGTGTTCCGGCAAATCTTTCAAGAATGAAGGTGACAGCCGTGCCCACAGAACAGAAAAAAAAATTCCTGTACTTTTCAAAAGATTCCTTTGGAAACCAGTTGCCGAGAGATAGTTTGTTGTACTACAAGAAAAAAAAATTGTAACTTTGTACAACTCATGGATATGATTTATTTCGCATGAGAGAATACTGAGTATTTCTTATGAAAATTGGGTGCATAATTACAAATTTTAATTGATGTTTCATTTCAAGCATATGTTTTCGAACCATTGAAAATAAAATTTAACATTTCGACTTTATTTCCTTGTATATTGCTTATTATGTGCGCGGCTAATACTGGGAAGCTATTCAGGGAACGGTTTACGAATTAACTTTAACCATCAGAAGTAATGGGACAACACATAGCGTGAATGCGCGTGGTGAGAGTCCGAACCCAGTGTTACCGCGAACACTATTATGTAGTGGCACAACTGTGTTTCACGTAAACGTACAAATTTTATGAACATCCGTAATTTTAAATATATTTCCGTTCCATTCACAATAATCGAGCCCGCCCCGACGCCAGTGTCGAGGCAGCGCCTCCCCGCGCGGTCGAGCTGCACATGCTAAGGGCGGAATTCATAGTGGTGATGTAAGCAATACTTGAAAAAAGTACTGCTTATATGCATGCTTAAGTATGGCATTAAATTCATAGCGAACAAAAAGAGCACTGCTTATTAGGACTACTTCAAGTAATACTTCACGAAGCACTGCGTCAAATAAGTACGGCTCAATACGAATTCACAGTCATGAAATAAGTATGCCTTGTTTCGCAAGTATTCATAATCAAATAAGCCATGTTTATCCATTGACATAAGTAATATTTTATGAAGTCAGCTATCTAGGTGACTCAAGTACCGGTACGGATTTGTTTGTTGCAGCTAATAGGTAGAGACCCGTAAAATTCGCGGGTTCGTTTCGTGTTATGCTAAAATTCAAATAATTATACCTAAGTTTTGATTCTGTCATTGGTTCACTGTTAATCTGGAGGACTGAGGGCCAATTAGAGACCCTCACTCATAGAAGTGTCGAATCACAGGCCACCCAGTCATGACGACTCACAAGTCAGCAGCCAATGAACAGTTGGCATTTGCCCGAGTGTGTAGAGGATATTGGAGTCTATCCTGGAGGTCATTGAACTCGCGAATTTTACGGGTCTCTAGGAATAGGTTATGTAAGGTATTAATTCCCGTTAATTTTTCCATATTGTTACGATCGCGCTTGGCTGCAGTGCTTGGCATCGTCGCGCTCGTTCGTGCTGTCTGCGCTCCCTTCCACCCGCATCCTCTCCCTGGTATCTCGTGTCATACTATCTCGCGACATACTGACCGTCGCAGCGCGCACCTGCCTCAGATCGAGTTACTTAAAAGAGGCCGCACTGCGGAATAAAAGGACTCAGACATGTTTATCGGCGCGTTTTGTGGGAACCCGATGCTTGTTGCGTTTATCGGCGTTCTTTGAGCAGCCGCCGCGTCCTTCGAGGACTCACGACGCGTTTCTGGGCATTTCGACGGTGAAGGTCGCGCGATATCTCGGAGACATGCCCGATTGTTCTGGACGGGAACCCAAGGGCTATATAATGAGGTTGGGCCGACCTTCGAGTTCAGTTCAGTGGGGAGTTCTCCCGCGGCGGAGTTTCCGGGCGATAATGCCGCGGGTGCGGCAGAGTGACGAAGTCCTTGGACGAAGGTTCCAGGGCAGAGAGTCTGAGTGAGTGGAGTCGGGAGTTCTCCCGCGGCGGAGTTTCCGGGCGATAGTGCCGCGGGTGCGGCAGAGTGGCGAAGTCCTTGGACGAAGGTTCCAGGGCAGGGAGTGAGTGAGTTCAGTGGAGTCGGGAGTTTCCGGGCGATAGAGTCGCGGGCGCGGCGGAGTCCCGAGTGAAGTGGCGAGCGAGTCGTCGAGTGGGATCTCGGCGAAGGGTGTGACGGCGGCGGCGGAGTCCTGCGGCGGAGACCCACGAGGGGTGCTGCGACGAGAGTTGCGCCAGAGGTGCGGCCCAGCGAGGTGTGTGGAACGAGTGACTGGGGAATAGACATTTCTTTAAGTGTAGTTAATTATTTGCCATCTTAGAAGATTAATTGTAAGTGATGTAAGTAGTGGCCATCAATAAAACTGTGTGTGTGAAATAAAATCTATTAATTGGGCTATCCTTTACGAACCCGCTGGAAAATCGTAACAATATATTAAATTAAAATTGAGAGAGTAAACAAATTCAATTTGGGGAAAAGAAAGGAAACAAATCGTTGCCGCTTAGTTTTGTAAACAATACAGGCAACGTACATAACCTCTTCTGCAGCTAGCGTGATGGATTTTGGTGAGTGCGACGATTTTGAACAACTTGCGGATGAAGTTTACGAGGACCATGTCAATGTACGGACACCAAAGCGCTACATACGAGATGCATTAAACCCTTTCGAATGGTATAGTGATTCTGAGTTCAAGCGACGTTTCAGATTCAGCAAGAACACAGTCATCCAAATTATCATGCCGTTAATTGAACCTGCACTGAGGAAAGAAACTACTGCTTTGTATTTTAAGACCAACTGCTTAAACAAAATTCTTTCCGAATCAGTATAATGTTTTCCTCTCTTTTCTTTTTCACTAGCCATCACGAATCACGAACGTTGTTTCGCTACCACTTGGTTAACTTCACCCGCTTGTAGATCACAGACACAAGATGGCCAACATAATTCGTCGTTAGACTGACGTAGTGTCGTAAGCGCCGTAAAGACAATTTTTCAGGAGAGCACTTTAAAGAAAATTGGCAGCAAACTCACTGGACTGGAGCAATATTTTATAGAGCATTACGCAAAGTAATGACTCATTAAAATAGTATAATTGGTGCTCCTTCTGAAAATATGATTAAAAGTTTTATAGCTGCCGCCATTTTTTTTTTGTGAATTGGACTAAATGTAGATATGCCAGTTCGACGGTATTGAAGGTTAAGGTATTGTATCCATTTTGGCAGTTACGTCAATATGTATTTCCTTTGAATTAGCGATTTTTATGCAGAATAATACAAATCAACATAGTTTAGCAATGTGTACACTATATGTGAAAGGTAATATTAATATATAACTGTAGCACTAGTTTTTGTCACCACTTTTGCAGCTTTGAACTGGGAAAAAAAATTATGTTTTTTTTTTTTTGCAATATTTGGGTGCTGTCCAAGGTGTGATAATCCTTTGTAGAACTGCTGACAAACAGGATTACGAATCACTGGGTTGGGGACAACACAAAGTGTGACCAAGTCCTTGTATTTTTCGTAGGCCAAAGGTGGAGGACTGGAATTGAGTTTGGAAACACCATGTTTCATCCAGTCCAAAGCTTGACGTTTGAGAGACAGCCTCTCGTAGGTAGCATCAGTGTGACTATTTTTTATGTATATGCAGTTCACATCCTCTTTTGTCACAAACACTTCAAGGATTTCTTTCCATTTGACTGGTTGTCCAGAGTCAAAGAACTTTGTAGGTTTGATTCTAATGACTTCAGAGTATTTTTTATACTCTAAGAACTCGTTAGATTGCATTTCTCGAACTTCATATGGATAAGCTCGGCGTACAAGAGTTATTATTGGTGGTAGCTGGCAAGGCATGAAAACATCACCGGAGTGAGACAGAGCAGTTGAAATTGCACTGTGCGCAGAATCTCCTTCTCTCTGTCCATGGTTTACCTCGAAGAAGTTGAGGGTGATCGAATGCAAGCTAGTGGAGTGCCTTAAGACATACAGGAGCATTGTAATGACTAAACTGTTTTTGTTCTGCCCAGCAGCTCCGTCGGAGAACAGATGAACTTCCTCTTTTCCTTCTCTATCAAGAATTTGAAGGAATATAGCAACATATGTAGCTATTTCGCAGGACCCCCTTCTGCTGATCACCTCGTGCCACAGGAAGCAGAGGCAGTACTTATTTCCAATGTTATAAATGGTAAAGTTGTAGTTTGAAAGACGACGCTTGTAAAAAATGGCACTCTCCTTGGAAATAGGTAAACAGATTTCCTGTTGCAGATCAAAGACTGCTGCAGCTACTTTATTTGGATGTTGTTTCGCTAGTTCCTTGGCTGTGGTTTTCTTCAGACGAACCGCTTCTCTTTGTGCAATGTGTTTATCGAATGTTTCTTTCAGTGCTCCCTTTCTTTCTTCATCTGCTTGTCTGTATGAAGAACACAGACTACATTGGTCTTTTTTAGGGTGATGGAATGACAAATTCATAGATGCGAAAACTCGTGTGTATGTTTTCTGACTAGCTTTTGGTTGGTCATGAGGCATTTCCTTGCAGTATAAGTAATACATTTTCTGTAAGGTGAGATCTGGATGTAAGTACCTACTCGCGGGTTAATGACTGTCTGCAATAGTGTGACTCAACCCTTGGGAACTTCTCAATGTGGCGTTTAACAGAGGTCCTCAAAATGTCATCCCTTATTTTTAATGATTTTTGTCGTCCACCGCGTTTTTCAGGTATTACCATTCCTTGGGCATTTATCTTCTCCAAACAAGTCCTCACTGTCCGTTCTGAAATACCCAATGTATTCAATAACATTGTTTTACACACATGAACTGAGTCATTCCCTTTTGGAAGAGTGTATCGTAGTGTGGCAGACCTTCGTGATTCTCTGCTGTGTGTCCTTTTTCTCTTAACTTTACCTTTCTTAACATATCTAGCAATATATTCTCTTTGCAACTGTAAACAATTAGTTCCATAAAAACTTACGCCAATTGGTGTGTCCAAGAATAGTGACAAATGAGGTCTGACAAAGTGGCGTAAATACTGTTGCTGGCACTTACGCCCCTTGGTGTGTCCAAGAATCGCGGAAATATGGCACTTACGCTAAAAACCAGAATGCCCCCCACAGTAATAGAAAGGAGATGGAGATACGCCACTTCGTCAGGTCATAGATCAATACATAGCAGACACCCAGGCTTAATATCTCAATTTTTGCACATTTGGCGCTTACGCCACTTCGTCAGTCTAACGACGAATTTAACAATAAAAACATTCAAAACATATTTATGTAATTGTAAATTCGTTTTTAATACATGTTCATATTTATGTTACTCAATTTCACTATCAAATAAAGTATAAATATCATCTTACGTATTAATTTCATTATTTTAATCGCATATATGGTTTGAAACGTGTTTTTTTTTCAAACAGGTAAACTATGTATTTACAGCGGTATATTTGCTTGCGTTACGTTGACACAAAATTCGTCCTTTACTTTTTGAGATACTTCATCAAGTACAGCATGGCCAATATAAGTAGTGCTTGTTCAAGAATTACTTCGTCAAGTATAGGTTTATGAATTCATTACTGGAATAAGTACTACTTGAAGAATAAGTACTACTTTATAAAGTATTACTTATTCGCCAAACAAGCCTTCGACTATGAATCCCGCCCTAAGACTTGACCGCGCGGTCGAGCTGCTCGGGCTAGGACTTGACCGCACGCGCCGCCCGTCTGCCCTGGTTCCGATGTCCAGCTATGCGCGGCGCTCGAGGGTGACTGTTGCAAACCCGAAGCGTAAACAAATTTGCGATTTCGCTGCGTCGCTCCTTTTACCGGCGCGCGCCTTCCGCCCCAACCTGAATACTTCCTCGGCCAACCCGAGTATAGTCACGGCCCGCAAATTCCAGGAGCCTGCCCTGAAGAACAACTCATTAAGTCGACAAGGACCTTTACACACTCCGTCTTTAACGGTAACTTATCCAACGATGTTAACGACAAAAAAAAATTATAAATTGAATGACAATTGAGCCAATGAAAAACCTTCAACCGAAGAAGTATTGAATCGGAAGCATCCCTTTTTGACAGGTCTCACAAGTCAGTAGCCAATGAGCAGGTGCCATTTGGCCCGAGCATGTAGGGCATCGTGGAGTCTATCCTGGAGGTCACAAAGACCGCGAATTTCTACAGTCCCTAGTAATTACATTTTCTACACATCCATGATTGGACTACAGTACGTTTGACACGCCCTAAATGACTAGAAACCTACGAAATTCGCGTTATTATTCGATGACAGAATAGATTGGAAAGGTTGTTAAATAAATATGATTCTTATCATTGGTAGAGACCTGCAAAATTCGCGGTTTCGATGGCCTTCAGGATAGACTGCACATACTCCTGTACACTCGGGAAAATAACGCAAGTTCATTGGCTGCCGACTTGTAAGTCGTCTCAGCTGGTTAGTCTGTGATTCGATCCTTCTTTGGTTGAGGGTTTATAACGGGTTGAGATACGTCCAGATGAACAGTAAGCCAATAGCAAAATTATTTATAGGTATATGTGTTTGAATTCTAGCTTATCACCGAATGAATCAACGAATTTTGCAGGTCTCTTGTCATTGGATTACAAGTTATGTGACACGACCTGAAGGACCAGAAGCCAATTGCTAGAGATACGGAAATGTCGCGTATTTATTTAGTCACAAGTTAGAATGCAAACCTTTACACCCTCGCACTGTGTTCAAGATTGGACCTCAGTTAATTTAACACGCCCCTCTACGACCGTTAGCCAACAAAGCCCAGCTAGGAGAGAAGTAAGCGAATCAAGTAGTGTCAAATAACAAAGATAAAAATGGTTCTCGCTAAGAAAAAAACAAATGGTAAAGAGAGCATGGGTTGAGCATACGCATACATATTATTACTTTGATTTCTACCCTGAGGCCGGACGAATCAAGGAAATTTCCGGGACTGTACCAATGGAAAACACCTAAGAAAAGTTAGCCTAATCACATGCGAGCTGGAGGGAAGGTGAGATGTGGCAGCAGCCAATGAACAGTTGGTTCTGCGCACGTTTGTGGAGTCTATCCTGGAACCAGGAAATAGCGTTACATTGGCAGGACTCTGTTGGTAACTCTGAGCAAGTTGTAAACAAGGATAATACGTATAAGTGGTATAACCCACCAAAGGATGTGGCCTTCATATCGACCAATAAGCACTATAAAATGGCTTGATTACATATAGGTAGAGACCTGTAAAATTCGCGATTTGAAATCCCTAAAGGATAGACTCCATGATCCTCTATGCACTCGTGCAAATTACATCTGCTGATTGGTTACCGACTCGTAACACCTGTTGACTGGAATGATCGTGGTTCGCTCATTCTTCTGTTAAAGATTTTTTATTGGCCCAGAGTCCTTCAGATAAACTGTGGCCCAATCACTGAAGCAAAATAATGTCAAAAGTATTTGGACTCTATCCTATCGTGAAATGAATCCGCGAATTTTACAGATCTGTACATATAGGAGTGAAATTAATCCGCCAACTGATAGTATCTTTGGAGAGACACCATCGTCTCTGGTGACCAGGGGGTCTATTCAATATTTTTTGAAGGTCACCTTATCTCGACGCCATGCTAATGACCTTGAATTTTTTTCAGAGCAATTCTCTAAGCTTCATGGTCACATCGCGCATCATACTGTTCTTGAATGCTGGGTGAAAGGTGTCTTTAATTAGCTACTGACCTTAACTTTCGAGTTATAATGGTGATATGATTAAATCAAAAGTATAAAAATGAAGTTAAATAACAAAATTATAATTAAATATTATTTAAAAAATATGTTATAAGTTTGCCATATTGTTAAAGTAGGCTTAATTTCAAAAAACAGAGAATGAATTGCGTTTAATAGTAATAATTGAATGTTATTTTTACATTTAACTATGTATTTATTTTCAGCGCACCTAGGCTACATTATATTTTATTTCAAAATACATTTTACTGAAATATTTATTACATTGAAGTAGTTACGTTTGATGTGATAAATAGGTATTAAAATAATTTCAATTATGATTATCATTATATTATTTTGAGATATATAGTTCTAATTTCTTTCTATGTGTAGCAGAATAACTTTGGAAATAACTGTAACACAATGCTAAATAACTTAAAAAGCGAAAGAAACCTTTGAAGTCTGCGCAAAAAATTTGTAGTTTTACTCATAATAGATTTTCCTGAATTACTAAATTTTTAATTATTTGATTTTCCGTTTTTCAAAACAACCATGGCTTTTATTATTCATCCAATAATAATCTTTAATAAATTCGGAAAACAAAATATTCTTTTGATAAAGGAAATAATTTTGATAACAGAATTGCTTTTAAACCTATGGCTGTTTACATACAAAATATTTGTCTCATGGAAGCCATAATGCTATGTTTCCAAGTCACATCTCGTTAACAACGGTGCTTTGAGAATACCAGGTTATTGCTAGTGTCAGTAAAGGGGTATGTTCCGTTCAAGGTCATTATTTCATGTTTACGTATAACACAGGTGAACTTGTAGACGTTTTGAGTAGCAGAATTTACACAAAATGAAAAATATAAAATAACAATCTGTGCATACTTTTTGCATTATTACAATAGCTAGTAAATTTTAATTTTTAACATTTTTGTGCAGTATTGATAAAGAGAACAAAATGGAACAAATAACTGATATTTTAGGGGTTTATAGGCTGTGCTGGTGGCTACAGCGTGATATGGTTTCAGTTTGATTATTTTTTTCAGAAAAATTAATTTAGTTTCATTTAGCCTTTTCAAATCATAAACATTTGAAAATTTTTAAAAGGCTAGGTAAAATTAAATAATAATGTAATCGGAAAGAAATTAAACCATATGACTTAGTAGCCAGTAATATTGTCTTTAAACGTAAACAAAATTCAGTTTTATATTCCATTTCATTCTCATTATCCATAATTAGAGACCGGAAAAATTCGTGAATTCATTTCGCGATAGGCTAAAATACAAATAGTTATACCTCAGTGCTGCCTCTGCTATTGGCTCACAACTCACCTGGATGACTCTGGGCCAATGAGAAACACTCAACCAAAGCTGTATCGAATCACGGGCTGCTACGTTGGGACGTCTCACAAGACAGCAGCCTATGAGTGGGTGACATTTGACAGAGTGTACGTAGAACTATGGAGTTCATCCTAGAGTTCATTGAACCCGCGAATTTTTCCTGTCCCTATCCATAATGCACGAAAAACGTTAAGAATGCAAATTTTCCAGGTAATTATGCAAAAAGAATACGATATAATTTTATTTTTTTAATTTTCTCAAGTTCAGCCACTCAACAAGTGGAACGTTAATACACAACAGTGACCTGGAATGGGTAGAGACCTGCAAAATTCGCGGTTTCGATGGCCTTCAGGATAGACTGCACATACCCCTGTACACTCGGGCAAATAACGCAAAGTTCATTGGCTGCCGACTTGTAAGACGTCTCAGCTGGTTTGTCTGTGATTCGATCCTTCTTTGGTTGAGGGTTTATAACTGGTTGAGATTCGTCCAGATGAACAGTAAGCCAATAGCAAAATTATCTAAGAGGTATGTGTGTTTGAATTCTAGCCTATCACCGAATGAATCCGCGAATTTTGCAGGTCTCTAGGAACGGGACACACCCCCTTCAGAGAGAAGATGAAAGCTGAGACTCGTGTTGCTAACCGTGGATAGCCGGCCAGTGCTCGCAGGTTCGCAGGCGGGTGTTGGCGGCAGTGTGGCCGCGAGGTTGGCAGACCTGGGGCGGGGGCCGGCGCCTCGTCAGCAAGCTGGCCCGTGCGGTCGTTGTCTCTCCCGAGCCCCCACTGTCGCGCGGTCAGGGGTGTATCTGTGTCAATGAGGCGGCCGCTCGCCGGTGCTTCTAGCGCGGTGTCTTGTCTGGCTGGCGCGCACTCTTCTAGTCTACTACGGGATTTGGGCGGTGACCGTAACGTTATATGGTGGAGAAACGAAGATAAAGGTGTAATGAAGTCCCTCAAGTGCTTTCAAGAAACTATACCGGTTGTATCATGCCTAAAAAAAAAAAAAATTGGTCGTCTGTAAAGTCGGTTTACGGACGATAGTTTAACGTGACAACGTCATAACAAAACATTGATGAAATGATTGCATACTTGTATGAATAAAATTGAATAATTTTTATTTTAATAATAAAAGAATAAATACTTGAAATTATACTAGTAATCAGATTTTTAAAATGCAAGAATAATTAACCTTTATTGCCGAAATTGTTGTTGTAATAAGCAATGAAAACCACATTAACTTTTCACTTCACTTTATAAACAGTAGAAGAAACAGTTCACGTGTAGATGACTTGTAATTAAATTTAAAAACTGGCGTTTAGCTATAAAGTTTAAACATAATTATGAACAAGTTTTCATATAAATAAACTGTAATCAAATATCTAACATAACCTATTATTACTGCACCGCCGACAGATGCTACTTTTTTTAATAATAAAAGAATAAATACTTGAAATTATACTAGTAATCAGATTCAATTTATGACGTACATTAACGCAGAAATTATTTCATATTACACATTTATAAACAAAGTTTTAAGTTTTCACTTCTGTCGGTGCGGCGCAAGCGTACAATGAGCGTAACGGGACACAGCGTAACGGAACAATGAGCGTAACGGGACACCGTTTAACGGAACAATGTGCGTAACGGGACACTTTTTCGTGCGTGCAGCCGGCGTTCATCGATTTATTAGACGTTGTCACGTCAAAAACTATTCCCATACCCCATTTACCAGAAATTTAAATTTCTCAAATAAAACATGAACTTTTCGTATTAGAATTACATTATCAATAAACGAAGCCTCTTTATACTGCGTGAAACCTGGGCCCTGCCAGATACTTCAGCCAATACGCACATATACATCCATAGCGCTGCAAAATAATTTTTCTGTACCAAAAGTTATGTAACCAAAACTTGATATTTTTGAAGTGAATCTTCTTTGCTGAGGGGGCTACAAATTTCGAGAGTTACGAAAATTCCGATCGATTGAGGGGAATAGTTAGGTAAATGATGGCGGAACATGTAGAGGAGGAGACGGTAGGGGAGAGGTATAAATGAGACGGCATTTTTGCACACTTAATGTTTGCACACTTGCATACTTGGAAACTTGCATACTTGCACACTTGTAGTATACTTGCACACTAGCATACTTGCACACTAGCATACTTGCACTCTTGCATACTTGCACAATTGCATACTTGCACAATTGCTAGAGACCTGTAAAATTCGCGGATTAATTTCGTGATAGGATAGAGTCCAAATACTTTTGATATTATTTTGATTCAGTGATTGGGCCACAGTTTATCTGAAGGACTCTGGGCCAATGAAAAAGCTTTAACAGAATAATTAGCGAATCACGATCATTCCAGTCAACAGGTGTTACGAGTCGGTAACCAATCAGCAGATGTAATTTGCACGAGTGCATTTAGAATCATGGAGTCTACCCTTTAGGGATTTGAAATCGCGAATTTTACAGGTCTCTAACAATTGCGTACTTGCATACTTGCACACTTGTACTCTTGCACACTTGCATACATGCACACTTGCATATTTAAAACTTGAATAGGTACTTGCGATATAGCATAATTTAGCACTTGAATACCTCCATTTTTTTTTAAATCTGCGACCTCAGCCAAAGAAGAGAATCATGTTTCCTATAACTTGAGATACGGAAATTTCGCGCATTCAATTAGTTGCAAGCTAGAATGCAAACCTTCACACTCTCGTACTTTGTTCATGATTGGACCGCAGTTATCTGGACACGCCCCTCTACGACCGTGAGCCAACGATGTCCAGCTAGGAGAGAAGTAAACGAATCAGGTAGTGCCAATTAACAAGGCTAAAACTATTCTTGCTAAGATATCAACCAATGGGAAAGCAAACTTGGGTTTAGCACACCTATGACTTTGAATTCTACCCTGATGCTAGATGAATTCACGAAATTTCCGAGTCTCTACCTATAACCTGGTCAAGCAAGAAGTTTCACATCTGTCGCGCACTTTTATTTTCATTACTATTCATTTAAAAATAATTCAGTGTATTAAATAAAAAATATAACTAACATAAGTACGCGCAGGTTTTTTTTTTTAAGAGTGTCTGGTCGACAACAAAGTAGGTGACACGTGATTGGGTCACGACTTCTTCTCCTTGCTAATAACTGGCTCGAGGTCTTCAAGGACGTACTAAGAGCACTGCAGTACAATCTCCGACTTGAAGCAGATTCATGTGTGCTTCAAATATACGTTGCTACGTAGTGAATCCGCTAAATAATCGTGGCTCTACTAATGTCACATGGTTAGAGACCCGTGAATTTCGCGGGTTCAATGACCTCCAGGATGGACTCCAATATCCTCTACACACTCGGGCAAATGCCAACTGTTCATTGGCTGTTGACTTGTGAGTCGTGTGATTCGACATTTCTATGAGTGAGGGTCTCTAATTGGTAGAGACCCGCGAATTCATTTTGCGATAGGCTAAAATACAAATAGTTATACCTCAGTGCTGCCTCTGCTATTGGCTCACAACTCACCTGGATGACTCTGGGCCAATGAGAAACACTCATCCAAAGCTGTATCGAATCACAGGCTGCTACGTTAGGACGTCTCACAAGACAGCAGCCAATGAGTGAGTGACATTTGACCGAGTGTACGTAGAACTATGGAGTTCATCCTACAGGTCATTGAACCCGCGAATTTTTCCTGTCCCTACTAATTGGCCCTCAGTCCTCCAGATTAACAGAAAACCGATGACAGAAGCAGCACTAAGGTATAATTATTTTAATTTTAGCATAACACGAAATGAATCCGCGAAATTCACTGGTCTCTACACATGGTGTTTGTTTACGAAAACTCACCATCAAATGAAGTGGTTTACAAACACTGCTAACCACTGGTTCTATTTTTAAAAACTTCAGTTTCGAGGCCTCGTTTGGAAGCAGGGGTTTTATTTGAATGGCTTAAATTTTCAAGAAAAAAATATTAAAAATGATATTGAAGTACGCTGCAGTTTGTGACTTCAGTATTCGACGGTAAAATTTACTATTTGTTAGACAACTAAACACTTTGTTAATAACTATGCTCAAATTTTTATATGATTATTATTATTATGGCCACGTATTTTTAGCGAAAAAATTTCCAGACCAGCTGTGTGTTGAAACTTTGTTATATTGCGTGTGGGATGTCAATCTGCCGGTGGCTTCAGTGGAGGAAGGATATGCCGTCTTTTTTTTTGCCTTCACCGGGTTAGAACCAAGGACTCTGAACTCTACGAAGTAAGTGCGATTTTAAAATAATATTTTGCTAAAATTTGATTATTTATTTTTTTATAATTTTTTAATTATTTTCACATTTTTTCTAAATAATAATTATGAATTTTCAAATGGCAACCGTAACAAAAAATGTGACAGTGTTTTTTAAATAATTTTTATTAAAATTTCATTAATACATTTTTTATAAAGTTTAAAATTTGTCTCCAAAATTTTCTGATAATAATTACAGATTTTCAAGATAGCGACCATAACCAAAATTGCAATGGTGAAGTCATACTTTAAAACATTGGAAAGTTCTAGAAAATGGCAGAATCCAAGATGGCGTATCCAAGATGGCAGATCAAAATGGCAGCCGGGGTCAAGCTCAAAGGTCGAGGTCATCCAAGACGGCCACCATGATATCACAATCCAAGATGGCGTCGACAATCCACAATCCACAACCTGAAGCCTGTCCAAATTGGAGCTATTATATACTACGCGTGTGTTAAAAGAGTTATTGATTTGTGCAATTGAGTTTATAATCATCATTCATTTTTTTGTTGAGAGTTTGATTGAAAAGGAAAATAATTTTTCTCTATCTATACCTAAAAAGCAAGAAGTTTCACTTGTGTCGTGCGTGGGCTCACGCGCACTAAATTTTTAATTGCCACGGCTCTTTCTTGAATATAGAAACATACAGTACTTTTAACGTCGAAAAGACGTATTATGGTATTATATATAGATAACTAGGGGCAGACATTTTTCGCGAAAAGATCTGAACGTCTACTAGACTTCAACAAGGTATACCCGCACCAGCGGTTTCTTCCTTGTGATTGGCGGCCGTCTGCGAGAGAAGTCGTCGCCTTGTTTGACCGAGCCACTCAGGACGCGTTTGATTCCGCACTGACGTAATGTGATTGGTGTTGTGACAATCGACATGTGTCTGAAAGAAACTCACGCAATCACGGAACACAGACCGTGCTACATTGTTTTGACTTTCAGCTTGTCTCGGAATCGTTTCGCGAAATCTGATGCATGGCCCTATAGATAACTTTTGAATCTTGTTCACAACATTACCCTCTTGACACATCAAAATAAACATTATTTGGATGGTGAAATATCGAGCAGTTGCTCATTTATAGCAACACAGACGTTCTCGAGTCAACAATGTAATCTTCTATTTGATTAAATGCCATCAGTGTTTAAAAATAAGGTTACTAAGAAAGTTCAAAACTACATTTTCATTTACCGCGACTTGCTGAGTAGTATAGGAATGGGCATACTGGCATAGGCTTCAGGCTGTGGTGTCTGTGGTGTTTTCCGCCATCTTTGATTGTGACGTCACGGCGGCCATCTTGGAGGAGCGTAACGGGACACAGCGTAACGGGACAAGTTTGACCTTCAATTTGACCTTGACCCCGGCGGCCATTTTGGATCCGCCATCTTGGATCCGCCATTTTGGATGACGTAATTGTGTGTTCTCGAAAATTCCGGCGTTGTGTGTTCCGCCATCTTGGATGATGACGTCACTGTTGCAATTTCCGTTACGGTCGTCATCTTTAACTTTTTTATTTATTATCCGAATTTAATGAAATTTTTTTTAAAAATTATAAAAAAATTCAAATAATAAAATTTTAATAAAATAATTACAAAAAACAAACATGTACGACACGGAGTTCGGAGTCCTCGGTTCGAACCCGGTGAGGGCAAAAAAAAATGGCGACCGATCCTTCCCTCACAGTGACTGCTGGCATACTGACTCCCACCACTTTTTTCATAGCATATATATCATCCGGCAGTATGACGTCATATACGCCATCTTGAAATTTGGAAGCCATCTTGAAAATCTTTATTTATTATCCGATTTTAATGAAAAAAATTCCAAAATTCATCAAAAAATTAACGTATTTGAATTCTGTTTGATTATATCGATGTACGTCCTTGGTTCGATTCCCGGCGAGAGTAAACGATCGATCCTTCCTCCATGAAAGCTACCTAGACTGATCTACCACCACCAGTACCAAGGTATATATCATCAACTGGTATGACATCATGTCCGCCATCTTGTCTTCATCCGCTGGAGACCACCATCTTGTTTTCGTCAGCTAGAGTGTGCCGATACCATGTAGTATAATTATCTGGTCACTAAACTTGTGTCCTCAACTGTTGACATTGAACATTGACCTTGAACTTTGACCTTGACCTTGAACTTTGACCTTGACCTTGAAATTTGACCTTGACCTTGAAATTTGACCTTGACCTTGAAATTTGACTTTGTCCCTGAACTTTGACTTTGTCCTTGTCGACCATCATGGATCCGACATTTTATGTTCAGTACATGCTACCAGAGGATACCACCTGCTGGAGTATGCCATCTTGTGTGTGTACTTGTATTATAGAGTACATTTCCATCTGGATGATTTTATTCTAACCCGCTACAGTGCAGTAATCATTTATTACCGAGGTGCCCCCGCCATCATGAAATTCGACCGCCATCTTGAAATCATGTAATAATGTAGCTAGAAAAGCGGAAAAAAATCCAAAATTCATTAAATAAATCACTCATTAACTTACATATCGATTCGATCCGCTCCAGTCCTTGGTTCGATCCTCGATCGATGCAAAACATTAAATTTTATGAAAAAAAAATAATAATTCCAATAAACCATGTTCAACATTCTTAAAGAGACTTTAAATCATCTACTACCATCATCCTATCAGACATCAAGACCACCATATTGGAAATTCGTAATTGTAATGCTAGAGATTCGGGAAAAAGTTCAAAACTCATTAAATAAATTTGTAATCTATATACTGATTGATTAGATCGACTAAGGTCCTTGACACGATCCTGGACGAAGCTAAAATAAATTTAATTAAAATACCAGAAAAGTGTAAGGTTCGAGGAATAAAACACCTAAAAGTCTTTTACAAACATAATATTTATTACACAATTTCTATCCTACTACAGAATCACTTGCGAAAGACAGCAATCTTATAAAAATTTAGCCCTGCATAGACGTACAACGACTACTTCTTAGCTCCAAATGGCTCCAAATGCTCCAAACGGCCTCCAAATGCTTGACAGCTCCAAATGTTTCCAGCAGCTCCAAATGCTCCAAATGCTTGACAGCTCCAACAGCCTCCAAATGCTTAACACAGTTCGAAATGGCTCCAAATGCTCCAAACGGCCTCCAAATGCTTGACAGCTCCAAATGTTTCCAGCAGCTCCAAATGCTCCAAATGCTTGACAGCTCCAAATGCTTCAAAAGGCTCCAAATGCTCCAAATGCTCCAAACGGCCTCCAAATGGCTCCAACAGCTCCAACAGCCTCCAAATGCTTAACACAGCTCTAAATGGCACCAAATGCTCCAAACGGCCTCCAAATGCTTGACAGCTCCAAATGTCTCCAGCAGCTCCAAATGCTCCAACAGCTCCAAAAAAAGGCTCCAAATGCTCCAACAGCCTCCAAATGCTTAACACAGCTCCAAATGGCTCCAAATGCTTGACAGCTCCAAATGCATAACACAGCTCCAAATGGCTCCAAATGCTCCAAACGGCCTCCAAATGCTTGACAGCTCCAAATGCTTAACACAGTTCCAAATTGCTCCAAATGCTCCAAACGGCCTCCAAATGCTTGACAGCTCCAAATGTTTCCAGCAGCTCCAAATGCTCCAAATGCTTGACAGCTCCAAATGCTTCAAAAGGCTCCAAATGCTCCAAATGCTCCAAACGGCCTCCAAATGGCTCCAACAGCTCCAACAGCCTCCAAATGCTTGACAGCTCCAAATGTTTCCAGCAGCTCCAAATGCTCCAAATGGCTCCAACAGCCTCCAAATGCTTAACACAGCTCTAAATGGCACCAACAGCTCCAAAAGACTCCAAATGCTTCAAAAGGCTCCAATTGCTCCAAGAGCTCCATCTTCAATTGGTTCCAACTGATTCCTATTACTTTTATCGAACTTGGCATGATTACTAACATGTCTTTATCAGTATACATTTTGACTGGCAGTGGTAACGTTTTTTACACCTTTAAGTTATAAATTTTATTTAGAAATCAGATTTCGATAAATGATAGCTTCCATCTGGAAAGAAAATATATTAATTTATCTTCAAGTTTATACACATACATTTAATTTAATCCATTATTGTATGTAGCCAGCTTCCCTCAGTTCTTTGAGTATGAAGGATATTTCTTTAATGTTCGAATAGTTTCCTGCACAAAGCGATCCATGTAGTAGTCGTAGCCTGTTAACCAATATGTTAGGATCTTCCCATGAGGTATAATCAATCTCTTCTGCTGCCTTCATCATCCTTGCATGTTTATAATAAATATTATCTCTGGTGTCTATCGTTTTAACACCAACCACAAGGTCACTTTCGTCATCTTGCCAGTGATTATCACAAGCTTGATCAGGATAATTTATTTTATTACGTCGTTTCCATCGTTTTGGTCTCAAACCACCATCACAGTCTTCGCTCTTGCATGCTTTTGGTGCTTCAGTACAGTACTCAATCATGTCAGCCTCAGATGTGTCACCACAATCTTCAATCATACCAGCTTCTGATGTGTCACCACAGTCTTCAATCATGTCAGCACCACAAACTTGATCAGGATAATTTATTTTATTACGTCGTTTCCATCGTTTTGGTCTCAGACTGCCATCACAGTCTTCGATCTTGCCTGCTTTAGGTGTTTCAGTACAGTACTCAATCATGTCAGCCTCAGATGTGTCACCACAATCTTCAATCATGCCAGCCTCAGATGATTCATCAAAGTCTTCGACCTTGTAAGCTTCAGGTGGTTCTCCATCTTTCACATTTTCATGGAGACGACTAGATATTGGAGTAAATATATTTTCATTTCTAATGTGGTTACAACTTCCTTCGTTTGTTTTAAATTTTAAATTATTATCTTGATCTAGATCAGTAATTTTAGCATTAGCTTTTTCGCCTTCGTTCCTCTTCCGCGATGTTGTAGCCCAGTCTTCGTTATCTTTATTCATCTTAATTGTACAGGTCTTGTAATGTCTATCCAAGTAATATCTTCTACCAAAGGATTTCTGACACTGACTGCAATGAAATGGTTTTTGACAAGGACCCAAATTACACTCGCTTCTCTCATGTCGTTTAGCATTCTTTCTCAAGGTAAACACCTTGCTACAGTATCTACAGTGATGACGTTTTGATACAGCAACAAATCCCGTTTCAGGATTCATATTAGTTATTGAGACTAATGCCAGATGCAAACTAAGAGTTTTAAATTAGATATATTACTTAAATAGAATTTGTTAATTATTTCATCAGCGAGAATTAATTTATCTCATTCAAAGGTACTTGTTGCAAGTAGTTCTGCTTTTCAACAACAGATGTCGCCACATGTTACTTGCAGGTAAATAATATTTAGTTCTTTTATGCGGGATGCGGGATGCTCACTAACGATCGCAAAAGAAGGATGGCTTCGCTAGACTCCAAGGAGAAGGAAGTTCGTCCATCCTGTTAGTGCTTCTTAGATTTCTCAGAGATTATTTGACTGAGTAATGATATTTTTTTTTTTTAAATTTCCACCTGATAAAAATATTACAAGTGCTGATTTATTGGCAGAATTTCAATAATTCAATGCAACCTTGAATAAAAAATGACATGACTCATTAAGTAAAAAATTCTTCATGCAGAGATCAATTCCTCATCAGTAACCAGAAGCACTCGGAGAAAACCATCAGATGTCTAGTCAGGAATAATCAGAAGCACCCAGAGAAAACCATCAAAATATTGTCAAGAATAATCAGGAGCACACGGAGAAAACTACCATAATAATGTCAAGAATAAACGGGAGCACACGGAGAAATCCACCGTAATATTGACAAGAATAATCAGGAGCACACGGAGAAAACCACCGCAAGTTTTCTTTGATATCATAAAATTTCAGGAAAAAAATAATACTAAAAATAAAAATAAATTAATAAAAAATTAAAAAAAAATAAAATAAAATAAATACATAAATATATTCTGCTAGCTTGTGAACTTCTCATTGTTGAACAAAGATAGAGTTCTAGTACAAGCCAGAATTTTATGTATTTATTTTATTTTATTTTTTTTAATTTTTTATTAATTTATTTTTATTTTTAGTATTATTTTTTTACTGAAATTTTATGATATCAAAGAAAACTTGCGGTGGTTTTCTCCGTGTGCTCCTGATTATTCTTGTCAATATTATGGTGGATTTCTCCGTGTGCTCCCGTTTATTCTTGACATTATTATGGTAGTTTTCTCCGTGTGCTCCTGATTATTCTTGACAATATTTTGATGGTTTTCTCTGGGTGCTTCTGATTATTCCTGACTAGACATCTGATGGTTTTCTCCGAGTGCTTCTGGTTACTGATGAGGAATTGATCTCTGCATGAAGAATTTTTTACTTAATGAGTCATGTCATTTTTTATTCAAGGTTGCATTGAATTATTGAAATTCTGCCAATAAATCAGCACTTGTAATATTTTTATCAGGTGGAAATTTAAAAAAAAAAAAATATCATTACTCAGTCAAATAATCTCTGAGAAATCTAAGAAGCACTAACAGGATGGACGAACTTCCTTCTCCTTGGAGTCTAGCGAAGCCATCCTTCTTTTGCGATCGTTAGTGAGCATCCCGCATCCCGCATAAAAGAACTAAATATTATTTACCTGCAAGTAACATGTGGCGACATCTGTTGTTGAAAAGCAGAACTACTTGCAACAAGTACCTTTGAATGAGATAAATTAATTCTCGCTGATGAAATAATTAACAAATTCTATTTAAGTAATATATCTAATTTAAAACTCTTAGTTTGCATCTGGCATTAGTCTCAATAACTAATATGAATCCTGAAACGGGATTTGTTGCTGTATCAAAACGTCATCACTGTAGATACTGTAGCAAGGTGTTTACCTTGAGAAAGAATGCTAAACGACATGAGAGAAGCGAGTGTAATTTGGGTCCTTGTCAAAAACCATTTCATTGCAGTCAGTGTCAGAAATCCTTTGGTAGAAGATATTACTTGGATAGACATTACAAGACATGTACAATTAAGATGCATAAAGATAACGAAGACTGGGCTACAACATTGCGGAAGAGGAACGAAGGCGAAAAAGCTAATGCTAAAATTACTGATCTAGATCAAGATAATAATTTAAAATTTAAAACAAACGAAGGAAGTTGTAACCACATTAGAAATGAAAATATATTTACTCCAATATCTAGTCGTCTCCATGAAAATGTGAAAGATTGAGAACCACCTGAAGCTTACAAGGTCGAAGACTTTGATGAATCATCTGAGGCTGGCATGATTGAAGATTGTGGTGACACATCTGAGGCTGACATGATTGAGTACTGTACTGAAACACCTAAAGCAGGCAAGATCGAAGACTGTGATGGCAGTCTGAGACCAAAACGATGGAAACGACGTAATAAAATAAATTATCCTGATCAAGTTTGTGGTGCTGACATGATTGAAGACTGTGGTGACACATCAGAAGCTGGTATGATTGAAGATTGTGGTGACACATCTGAGGCTGACATGATTGAGTACTGTACTGAAGCACCAAAAGCATGCAAGAGCGAAGACTGTGATGGTGGTTTGAGACCAAAACGATGGAAACGACGTAATAAAATAAATTATCCTGATCAAGCTTGTGATAATCACTGGCAAGATGACGAAAGTGACCTTGTGGTTGGTGTTAAAACGATAGACACCAGAGATAATATTTATTATAAACATGCAAGGATGATGAAGGCAGCAGAAGAGATTGATTATACCTCATGGGAAGATCCTAACATATTGGTTAACAGGCTACGACTACTACATGGATCGCTTTGTGCAGGAAACTATTCGAACATTAAAGAAATATCCTTCATACTCAAAGAACTGAGGGAAGCTGGCTACATACAATAATGGATTAAATTAAATGTATGTGTATAAACTTGAAGATAAATTAATATATTTTCTTTCCAGATGGAAGCTATCATTTATCGAAATCTGATTTCTAAATAAAATTTATAACTTAAAGGTGTAAAAAACGTTACCACTGCCAGTCAAAATGTATACTGATAAAGACATGTTAGTAATCATGCCAAGTTCGATAAAAGTAATAGGAATCAGTTGGAACCAATTGAAGATGGAGCTCTTGGAGCAATTGGAGCCTTTTGAAGCATTTGGAGTCTTTTGGAGCTGTTGGTGCCATTTAGAGCTGTGTTAAGCATTTGGAGGCTGTTGGAGCCATTTGGAGCATTTGGAGCTGCTGGAAACATTTGGAGCTGTCAAGCATTTGGAGGCTGTTGGAGCTGTTGGAGCCATTTGGAGGCCGTTTGGAGCATTTGGAGCATTTGGAGCCTTTTGAAGCATTTGGAGCTGTCAAGCATTTGGAGCATTTGGAGCTGCTGGAAACATTTGGAGCTGTCAAGCATTTGGAGGCCGTTTGGAGCATTTGGAGCCATTTCGGACTGTGTTAAGCATTTGGAGGCTGTTGGAGCTTTTGGAGCCATTTGGAGGCCGTTTGGAGCATTTGGAGCCATTTGGAGCTAAGAAGTAGTCGTTGTACGTCTATGCAGGGCTAAATTTTTATAAGATTGCTGTCTTTCGCAAGTGATTCTGTAGTAGGATAGAAATTGTGTAATAAATATTATGTTTGTAAAAGACTTTTAGGTGTTTTATTCCTCGAACCTTACACTTTTCTGGTATTTTAATTAAATTTATTTTAGCTTCGTCCAGGATCGTGTCAAGGACCTTAGTCGATCTAATCAATCAGTATATAGATTACAAATTTATGTAATGAGTTTTGAACTTTTTCCCGAATCTCTAGCATTACAATTACGAATTTCCAATATGGTGGTCTTGATGTCTGATAGGATGATGGTAGTAAATGATTTAAAGTCTCTTTAAGAATGTTGAACATGGTTTATTGGAATTATTATTTTTTTTCATAAAATTAAATGTTTTGCATCGATCGAGGATCGAACCAAGGACTGGAGCGGATCGAATCGATATGTAAGTTAATGAGTGATTTATTTAATGAATTTTGGATTTTTTTCCGCTTTTCTAGCTACATTATTACATGATTTCAAGATGGCGGTCGAATTTCATGATGGCGGGGGCACCTCGGTAATAAATGATTACTGCACTGTAGCGGGTTAGAATAAAATTATCCAGATGGAAATGTACTCTTTAATACAAGTACACACACAAGATGGCGTACTCCAGCAGGTGGTATCCTCTGGTAGCATGTACTAAACATAAAATGTCGGATCCATGATGGTTGACAAGGACAAAGTCAAATTTCAGGGACAAAGTCAAATTTCAAGGTCAAGGTCAAATTTCAAGGTCAAGGTCAAATTTCAAGGTCAAGGTCAAAGTTCAAGGTCAAGGTCAAAGTTCAAGGTCAATGTTCAATGTCAACAGTTGAGGACACAAGTTTAGTGACCAGATAATTATACTACATGGTATCGGCACACTCTAGCTGACGAAAACAAGATGGTGGTCTCCAGCGGATGAAGACAAGATGGCGGACATGATGTCATACCAGTTGATGATATATACCTTGGTACTGGTGGTGGTAGATCAGTCTAGGTAGCTTTCATGGAGGAAGGATCGATCGTTTACTCTCGCCGGGAATCGAACCAAGGACGTACATCGATATAATCAAACAGAATTCAAATACGTTAATTTTTTGATGAATTTTGGAATTTTTTTCATTAAAATCGGATAATAAATAAAGATTTTCAAGATGGCTTCCAAATTTCAAGATGGCGTATATGACGTCATACTGCCGGATGATATATATGCTATGAAAAAAGTGGTGGGAGTCAGTATGCCAGCAGTCACTGTGAGGGAAGGATCGGTCGCCATTTTTTTTTGCCCTCACCGGGTTCGAACCGAGGACTCCGAACTCCGTGTCGTACATGTTTGTTTTTTGTAATTATTTTATTAAAATTTTATTATTTGAATTTTTTTATAATTTTTAAAAAAAAATTTCATTAAATTCGGATAATAAATAAAAAAGTTAAAGATGACGACCGTAACGGAAATTGCAACAGTGACGTCATCATCCAAGATGGCGGAACACACAACGCCGGAATTTTCGAGAACACACAATTATGTCATCCAAAATGGCGGATCCAAGATGGCGGATCCAAAATGGCCGCCGGGGTCAAGGTCAAATTGAAGGTCAAACTTGTCCCGTTAAGCTGTGTCCCGTTACGCTCCTCCAAGATGGCCGCCGTGACGTCACAATCAAAGATGGCGGAAAACACCACAGACACCACAGCCTGAAGCCTGTGCCAGTATGCCCATTCCTATACTACTTTCCTGTTAGTTGAATATGTTACAACACTTATGACTACTGTTTAGGAAGACAACAATGGTAACGCTTGCGAAAATGACGTTGCGTCGTCAGCAAGGTCGTAAGAGAACAATAGACACGAAAACACAAGTCTGGCAATTCGGAGAATGGTTCATCCCAACCGTTACCTAGAGTTACATTACAAAACTAATAAAAGCCGTCATCAGGACAACCTAACTAATAGGAACACGATTGATTATTAGAGACCCGTGAAATTCGCTGGTTCAATGACCTCCAGGATAGACTCCAATATCCTCTACACACTCGGGCAAATGTCAACTGTTCATTGGCTGCTGGCTTGTGAGTCGTCTCGACTGGGTGGCCTGTGATTCGACACATCTATGAGTGAGGGTCTCTAATTGGCCCTCAGTCCTCCAGATTAACAGTGAACCAATGACAGAAGCAACACTAAGGTATAATTATTTTAATTTTAGCATAACACGTAATGAACCCGCGAATTTCACGGGTCTCTATTGATTATATCTCGGATTCATTGAGATTCAAAGAAGACTGGAAGCACATATACATCCGCTTCAAGTTGATGATTGGACTACAGTGAACTGGACACTGCTTGACGACCCTGAAACAGTTGTAAACAAGGAGAAGAAGTGGTCACCCGTTCATGGGTTACCCACCAATAGGGGCAGGCTTTTTTCGCGGAAAGATCTGACCACTTATGAGACTGCAACAAGGTATACCCGCACCTGTGGTTTCTTCCTTGTGATTGGCGGCCGTCTGCGAGAGAAGTCGTCGCCTTATCTGACCGAGCCACTCAGGACGCGTTTACTGCCGCACTGAATCACTGTGATTGGTGTTGTTACAATCGATAAGTACCTGGGAGAAACTCACCCAATCAAGAAACACAGACGATGCTACAGTGTTTTAACTTTCATCTAGTCTCGAAATCTTTTCGCGAAATCTGCATGCCCTTACCCACCAAGGATGTTGCCTTGTTTATGGACCAATAAGTATAGCGACGGAAATTTCGCGGATTCATTTAGTCACAAGCTAGAATGCAAACCTCCACACTGTCGCACTATGTTCATGATTGGACCGCAGTTATCTCGACACGCCCCTCTACGACCGTGAGCCAACGATGTCCAGCTAGGAGAGAAGTAAGCGAATCAGGTAGTGCCAAATAACAAGGATAAAAATGTTCTCGCTACGAAATCAACCAATGTGAAAGTAAACACGGGTCGAGCACTCCTATAACTTTGAATTCTATCCTGAAGCCAGAGGAATCCGCGAAATTTCCGGGACTCTACCAATAAGCATTCCAAAAAGGCGTGGTTATTTATAGGCAAATTGAGTCTAGCCTGTAGTGAAGTCCACTTACGATGTATTAGTGGCTCCACTAATGTTATTTCGACTACAGGCACTCCGGGTTGTCAATTCCGTGTTTTTTATTGTTAGAGATTTCGCTCGGTTTATTACGTTACAGGACGTGTAATTTGTTTGTAAACAAATGCATCATGTAAAAATTATTTCATAAAATCAAAGATTTTATTATTTACATATTTAAAATTATATTTAGATATGAATCATTTTTATTCTCATAGATCGTCTATAAATAGGTCCACTAATTGTGACACTAAAATTTCTTAATTTAAATAATCTGTCAGCATGCAGAATAGACTTAATAACACTATTTTTTTTTTCAAATTTTAATGATTTTTTTTATTGGCTACAGTACACGAAGGACGTTAGTTAGATTTGATCATTCAGTTCCTGTTGAATATTTTTTAGTGTAGACTACCCCAGGGCGTGTCGAAACAAATGTGGCCCCAATAAAGTCGTCGCAAAAACATACGGAATTTCAGAGTTTGGCTTGTATTTAAATAAAGACGAGAAATTTTTCGGTATCTGCCCATAAGTAGAGACCCGTAAAATTCGCGGGTTCAATGACCTCCAGGATGGACTCCAATATACTCTACACACTCGGGCAAATGCCAACTGTTCATTGGCTGCTGACTTGTGAGTCGTCTTGACTGGGTGGCCTGTGATTCGACACTTCTATGAGTGAGGGTCTCTAATTGGCCCTCAGTCCTCCAGATTAACAGTGAACCAATGACAGACGCAGCACTAAGGTATAATTATTTGAATTTTAGCATAACACGAAATGAACCCGCGAATTTTACGGGTCTCTACCCATAAGTAGGGACACCTGTATTTTGCGAATACATTTCGTGTCAAGGTATTTCACAAAATACTGTAGCTTTTCTCCTGTGGTTATTGGCTGAGGTCGGTGAGAGGTGTCGTCCCGCTCTTGACGGGGCCAATGAGAATGTGGTCACCGTACTGCTGCACCCTCACAATTTGCCATTACTAGAGACCTGCAAAATTCGCGGATTCATTCGTTGATAGGCTAGAATTCAAACACACATACCTCTTAGATAATTTTACTACTGGCATTTGTACGAATCTCAACCAGTTATAAACCCTAAACCAAAGAAGGATCGAATCACAGACAAACCAGCTGAGACGACTTACAAGTCGGCAGCCAATGAACTTGCGCTATTTGCCCGAGTGTACAGGGGTATGTGCAGTCTATTCTGAAGGCCATCGAAACCGCGAATTTTGCAGGTCTCTACCCATAAGTCGAGGTGTTTTTAGTTCGAGAAAGTTCTCAAAACACTGTAACTCCTGCCCACCCTGAAGAAAATTTGATAGGACGTGGTAGTGTTCATGCGAATCATACGTAAACGTCCCGTTGAACAGCTGCATCATTCTCATTGGCTAGTCAAGTACAGAATTATATTCCTTGAACGAATGCAGCCAATAAATAGAGCCAACAATATTTCGCGGATACTAACTCAACTTGCCCATAAAAATTCAAGCCCTTTTTAAAACGTTAATTGCTATAGGCCTTCAACATTCGTGGCTTTATTAGGTGACAGGCTGTACTCCAAATGTTTGTACGTCCTTGGTCTTTTTATCACGAGTTTTTTTGACAAGTCCTAAAAGCCAATGAAAAAAAAATGGAATACAGCTGATGGAATCATGTGAAGACCCGTGAAAAAACCGCTGATTAATCTCGCGATATGATAGAATCCGAACTCGTTTAATTCTTGGCTGCGTTGGTGATTGGACCACATTTTGTCATAAAAGCTCTGAGCTAATGGAAAACCATCAACAATAGAAGTATTGAATAAGAAGCAACCTGGGTAAAAGGTTTCATATGTAAGTAGCCAGTAAGCACGTGGCATTATCCCGAAAATGTAAACGATTTTGCAGTCACCCTTGAGGTCACTGAAACCGCGAATATTTTTAAGCTCTGAGCTAATGGAAAACCATCAACAATAGAAGTATTGAATAAGAAGCAACCTGGGTAAAAGGTTTCACATGTAAGTAGCCAGTAAGCACGTGGCATTATCCCGAATATGTAAACGATTTTGCAGTCACCCTTGAGGTCACTGAAACCGCGAATATTTTCAATCCCTAATCATTAGAGACCTGCAAAATTTGCGTATTCATTCGGTGATACGCTAGAATTCAAACATATATACTTCTTTGATAATTTTGCTATTGGCTTACTGTTCATATGGACGAATCTTAACAAGTTATAAACCCTCAACCAAAGAAAGATCGAATCACAGACAAACCAGCTGAGACGACTTACAAGTCGGCAGCCAATGAACTTGCGTTATTTTCCCGAGTGTACAGAAGTATGTGCAGTCTATCCTAAAGGCCATCGAAACCGCGAATTTTGCAGGTCTCTACTAATCATTTAATCATGTGTGATCCGGAGAGAAGGTTAAATGTTCCAGCAGTCAATGAACACTTGAAATAGTTTTGATTACCTATACGTTTGTGGAGTCTATACTGAAACCAGAAAAATGCGCGAAATTTGAAAGTTTCTGTACTCGTTGGCCAATAACAAGGCCTTATCCTGGCCCAGGACAGCCAGGGGCGTGTCAAGACTAGGGACATGCAGATTTCGCGAAAAGATTTCGGGACTAGATGAAAGTTAAAACACTGTAGCATCGTCTGTGTTTCGTGATTGAATGAGTTTCTCCCAGGTACATATCGATTGTAACAACAACAATCACAGTGATTCAGTGCGGAAGTAAACGCGTCCTGAGTGGCTCGGTCAAATAAGGCAACGACTTCTCTCGCGGACGGCCGCCAATCACAAGGAAGAAACCACAGGTGAAGGTATACCTTGTTGCAGTCTAATAAGTGTTCAGATCTTTTCGCGAAAACTGCCTGCCCCTATTCAAGACCACTATAGTCCAATCATCAACGTGAAGCAAATGTATACGGGATTCAAGTCTACTTTACTTCCCTATAAATCCCCGAAATTATAAATGTCCTACCAATAAAGAAACAAATTTGTCGAACACCAACACAGTGTTTTAAGGTCTACCAAGCACGAAATACGTCGTGTCTGTGTCTACTCAAAATTTTGGACAAGGATACATTCCTGTTGATAACCGTTTTAAAAGTTGACCTGTCAAAGGTTATGTTTCAAAATGTTAAAAAATCTTTTTCCGAATTATTAAAATTAAGGGTTTTGACTATCCAGGAACTGTCTTATCACGGAAGAGAGCTCCATGCACCAAATATAATCTCATAGATTACACAACAAGTGGAAAGTTTTGTGTGTAATTAACGTAGCGCGCCGCCCCACTGGCTTGACGCACAAGGCAGTTTGTGTTATGTAAACCTACCTAAGAAAATTTTTTAGTTCCTGCTTCAGGTCGTGTATTAGATTATGTGTTACTTTATAGTTAGTTACTAATTATATACGACGGTTCAATGACCTGCAGTCCCTATTGTACAGTATTTTACACGTTCATTAGGGTGTCAATTGCAGGGATTGTAAAATGTTAGTTTTTTTCCCATAGATAGGCTGGATTGCAAACCCTCGCTCGTTTGACCAGCCCTTTATCATTATATGTAGGGGCATGCAGATTTCGCGAAAAGATTTCGAGACTAGATGAAAGTCAAAACAATGTAGCACCGTCTGTGTTCCGTGATTGGGAGAGTTTCTCTTAGGTACATATCGATTGTTACAACACCAATCACAGTGATTCAGAGCGGAAGCAAACGCGTCCTGAGTGGCTCGGTAAAACAAGGCGTCTGCTTCTCTCGCAGACGGCCGCCAATCACAAGGAAGAAACCGCTGGTGCGGGTATACCTTGTTGCAGTCTAATAAGTGTTCAGATCTTTTCGCGAAAAATGCCTGCCTATGGGATATACGTAGGGGCATGCATATTTCGCGAAAAGATACCGAGACCAGCTGAAAGTTAAAACACTGTAGCATAGTCTGGGTTTCGTGATTGGCCGAGATTCTTTCAGATGCATGTCTCAGTTACAACACCAATCACATGAAGTCATTGCGGAAGTGAACGCGTCCTGAGTGGCTCGGTCAAATAAGACGACTCCTCTCGCAGACGGCCGCCAATCACAAGGAAGAAACCACAGGTGCGGGTATAACTTGTTGCAGTCTAATAAGTGTTCAGATCTTTTCGCGAAAAATGCCTACCCGTAGATATACGACACCGCTCCGTATTTCTCTACATATTAGAGCAAGTAGCGTTCGCTCATTGGCTGCTGGAATGAAGGCGTTTCGACGAGGTTACGAGTGCTCTGGGACGTGTTTCACTGAATAGGGGAAAGTGGGGAAATACCGCACACTTAAGGAATAAGTGCTATAAATTGAAATGTATTATTTATTTTAAAATATGCTGACTAATTATACGAACCTAGATCTATACCTTTTGCATCTCTATGATATAATCTGCAAAATATTAATTAGTATATTTATATTTTACAACAAAACAAAATGATGCAATTGTGCGGTATTCCCCACCCCATGAGGCAATACCGCACACACCATGGGGCAATGTCGCACACCATATTATTATGTACAAGCACCACATCATAAACTAACTACCGACTATGTAGCATAAATTACACACTCCATTTAAACTTTGTATTACATTTAGACCTTTGGGAACAATATAAAACTAAGACATGTATATCAGGACAGAAAATTGCACATTAGAATTATTTCTACATAATAAGTAATTATTAATTTTTTATGTTTTCCTCTCACAGTTCACCAAATCAATTAGCTTTGCAAAAGTCACACACAAAATTTTCTGCTGTGTCAGATGCGCTACAGTCAGCATGTACCCATCCCGAACAAAAAACACATCTGAACCACAACTCCTTATTTCTGCCAAACTCCCTACAAAACATGCACATGTCACTTGAATCAGGTGTAGGCGTAGTTGCACATTGGTTAAATAATTGGTCAAGATCGTCAATATCATTGTCATCGCATAAATGTGCAAAAGAATCTGCATCACTTGCTTCATCGAAACTGGCAGTGTCAAAAAGTTTCTTCTTTGGACCAAATTTGCTTATTTTCTTACTTTTCTTTACTGTATTCTCAAGCTTCAATTTCTTATTGCTGGTGCTCATACGCCTGTCAGGATTAGCTTCTCTTTTCTTAGCTTTTAGGTTTTTTTTATGTTCTTTGCTTGTTTTTTCTTCATAACTTCTTCAAGCACGACTTTAGTTGGAGTTGCAGTGAAAATTACCGAATGCTGCCTAGACCGATGCCTAGGAGTTGCCTCTGAAGGTCCAGCTGTAGGTCTAAGACAAGGAATGGG
Source organism: Bacillus rossius redtenbacheri (assembly GCF_032445375.1). NCBI lineage: Eukaryota > Metazoa > Arthropoda > Insecta > Phasmatodea > Bacillidae > Bacillus > Bacillus rossius. The sequence goes on from NC_086331.1 coordinate 18,789,201, forward strand.
ATTTACATCAGAAAACCTAATGGAAGTTGTAGCAGTAGATAAATCCTCTTCAGTAGGCCTAATGACAGTTTTCTGGTAACATTCAGCGTTTTCACTCGATTCATTCACAACATTTTCTTCCTGAATGTTTTCGTTGTCACTGACTGTAGGCCTAACCATATGATCATGACTATTCTTGACTTCACTTCTCTCTGCGACATCATCAGAAACAGTTACAAGGTCAGACGTACGCCTGGAACTTATCTTAATAGTAGGGAATGTAAAATCATACATTGTGAATTTATCAAGATTCATGGGATAAATTCCTGCAGCAGAGAATCCAGAAACTCCTTTCTCAATAGTTGCAACCCTCATAAATGCTTTGTTGAACAACATTGCAACATCGTCTGCCCTTATCCTTTTAAATGCATTTCCCTTAATAAACAAGTCGCACTCCCTGTTGTAGGCATTTTTTAAGGGACCAAAGAATCTTAAGTCCAGTGGTTGGAGACGATGCGAGGTGTGAGGAGGAATCGTTATCATAACAATACCATGATCTCGACAAAAATGGAATGCATTTAATGTCTTGTGAGAGTTATGGTTATCGGTGATCAACAGCACTGGGTCTTCTTTTGTTGGCTTCGCATGTGCTTCAAAATGCTCCAGCCATTTAATGAAGAGATCTTCGTTGATCCACCAATTCTTAGAGCAGTCATATATTGCCCCTTCAGGACCTCCCTTCTTTAAAGTTGGACTCATCCTCACTCTTGGGAAAACAAACATCGGTGGTATGTATGACCCACTTGCACTCATAGCCATGCAGACAGTTATGTTTTTGCCTCTTTCCAGGCTTGTTAGTGATCCAACTTGTTTTTGGCCTTTGGGCGCCAAAATTTTACTTGGAGTCTGAACAACAGATATTCCTGTCTCATCCATATTGAATATTCTTGACCCATGAAATTTGTGTTTCGTCATCACTGTTTCAAGGTTTGAAGAAAACTCTTTTACAGCAGCTTCACTGAACCCAATAACTCTATTCAAACTTGTTGCTTCTGGCTTGCGAAGGCTGACTTTTGGATTTCGCTTAAGAAACCCTCGAAGCCAGTCTTTTCCAGCTGTTCGAGAACTTGCATTAAAATCATTCCGGATAGAATTTTTCTCAGCGAATTCGAAAGCAATTCGGCGCAAATCTACAGGCGTGATTCCATGAAACATTCTAGCCATCGTTATTATATGATTGGTTAGTTCCTTTTCTTGCGCTGCTGAGAAGACGGGAGTTTCTACCTAAGCGAGCTTCGTGTGAGTGTCCATATTTGTACCGATCTTTTAGAGTGGATACAGGAATCCCAAAAGATCTTGCTACTTCCCTAAGCCCTCGACCCATTGCCATGGCATTCAATGCTTCCTTCATACTCTCTGCAGTCCATTTCGCTCTATTTGTAGTTCTCACTCTCTTCCTCGCCATATGTGAAAACAGTTTTAAAAGAATACTTGTAGGAGCCATATCCACTATGTAACATTGTATGGTAACATACAACTGCATGAAAACAAATTCTTACAGTTGGCCTAAAAGAGCCTATCAAATTGGCTTATAAGACCATGCCAGGTAGTTTTATAAGGGTCTTGACAATATTTATACACCAAATTTATCAAAACATTTGCTGCATAAACATATAAAAACCAGCAAAAATATTGTTCATGTATTGTATTTTATTATTCACCTTTATTGACAGGCAACATAAAGTTGCTTAAAAATAATGTTTTGCACCTAAACATGATTTCTGTTAGTCTATTTTAAATAAATGACTGTAAGAAAATATTAACGGAATTCTTTATGTTAAATTAGTTTTCTATCTAGAAAAATAGATTAAAAATTATATTTAGTCATAAACAGAGACCCGTGAAATTCGCGGGTTCATTTCGTGTTATGCTAAAATTAAAATAATTGAATCAAGTATTTGAGAAACAACATAAGTCACAAACAACAGATTTTACAGAAAGTGAATAAAATGTAATAGTCAATGGCATGTGGCAAAATATGTATATGTGATACTATGGATACATTACAACATTACTTTACTTCTTTTTAATGTAAAAAAGAAAGACGTTGTATTTACAACCCCCCCAAAAACTATATTTAAAAATGCTGGACTTATGTTGTTTCTCAATTTCCTAAATAAACTCAAAATATATTATTCTGAAATGTGCTATTTTGCTTTATGGTAGTCATAATACTCCACAAAACATAATATTTATTTGCGTACACAAAGTACCAATAATTATATGAATATAAATACATCCAGTCCCTAATGCACTAATATAGGTGATATGAGAAAGTCTATACGATGTAGTTTTTAGATCTACCTTTGTATATGCGGCCTACACCAACTTTAACATTGAGAGATCGCATTTTAATATAAATAAGTATGCACATGTCCCTCTTCAAAATGCACTATTTGCTGATGATTTGCGGTAAAGTCTACATTGATGTGGTTTATCATAATGCTGGTTTTGCGTTACTTCTGTTACACATGTTGGCCACAAGAGTAGTTAATTCATTATAGAATGACTGGCAATCTTCTGTGTGTGGCAAGTAGTTTTGCAACTTGCGGAGGTCATCTATTTTGTTCTGGTTGATAGGGATGCAACCTGCAGGATACACCATGTTTTTTGGAAGAACAAGGTCCGCAAGTGTGCAATTTAGAACCCTAAAATGGTGCTTGACAAGGGAATCAATGAATGGTCGTTCCACAACAAGTCCAGCATTGTCACTTGCATAACTGAAGTGCATGAACTGACTTGGTTTGAAGCTTGTTTTCTGGTCTCTAGGCACAGATTTTCCATAGGACCCTTTGTGAAGGCACATTCCTCTTAAAATACTTGGGCCACCATTGCTTGGTGTCGAGAATGCTGATGGAATCTGCTATTACAACAGTGAAGGATCTCTTGCAGGATGAAGTTACAATTATCTCAACATACTCCTTGATGGTGTACACTCTGTCGTACGTCTTGATTTTTCTCTTGAGTACTGAGAAATCCCTATTGCAGGACAGGAAAGAGTGCCCTCTTATTGGGAAGTAATGTTCGATATGTCTAAAACGTTTTAGAGAAGTCAAAGCAGACATTCTGATGAATGTATGGTTCTTATTTTGTGCGCTTCACCCATCAGAAAATATGTACAACTCTTTGACTCCCTTCAATGACGTATTCAAGAACTCAAAAACAAATGAACATACCTCATAAGGCTCCTTTGTTCCAATTCCCTCATGGTACACAAAGAAAGTTGCATTGCCATCTTTTAGATTATGTATGCAGAAAACACTGATGGCTAACTGTCTCAGGTAAATCACCTCCTGGACTGGAATGCAAGGCAACTGTAAATTCTGCATGAAATCTATGCAAATGGCTCCCAAATCACCCGTTTTATCAGCTTTGATTATCTCGCTGATTTCCTTTATTTTCGTTGAAAATTTCTTAGCTCGACGCAATTGCACACATTTTACTGCTTCAGCTACTTTCTTTGCTTTTTGGTTTAAAAAGGGGCTTTTAAGTTTTACATCCAACTCCTCACAAGTCGCACATGTATCTACCTGGGGTTGTCCAAACGACAGAGAAAAATACTCTGAAAACTTTCATATAGAAGTGATATTTTGCAACTGGCATCTCAGGGTACTTCTCTTGGAAGAGCGAGTACATGATCTTGACGTCTAGCTTCTCGCTTAAGTAGTGGTATTCTTTGCTACTGTAGTGTGGTATATAAACTGGAAAAGAGGATATATGCTGCTTAATAGCATTTATTACCAACCCTGATTTGGTATTACCTGGGATTAATTTCCCACGCATATCATGTGGACTTTTACCTTCAGAGAGCAACTTACAGAGTCTACGAACACGTTCCTCCGAGATAGCATGTACCTATGTTACAAACAGCTGTTTTACATACTTGATGTTTTCCTGAAATTGTTGATATTTCGTATACATATGTACATCCTCTTGATGGTTTAGAAGAAGCTTCCTTTGAAATGCGACATCTACGTCGCATAACCTTTTTGTGGAAATAATAAATCTATGGCTGTACGGGAATCAAGCAAATTGGTGCTTTGTGGTGTTTGAGCGAGGTATTTGAGAAACAACATAAGTCCTGGACTTATGTTGTTTCTCAAAAACATAGCAACTAGAGAAGGCTATATCTATGCAATGATTGCGTGGACTTACGTGGTTATTTGCTAGCATGTACAACTACCCTCCAACAACCTGTTATTGTTGGTAACTCATTTTCGCCAAAATGTGGACTTATGTTGTTTCTCAAATTCCCGATTCAATTATACCTTAGTGTTGCTTCTGTCATTGGTTCACTGTTAATCTGGAGGACTGAGGGCCAATTAGAGACCCTCACTCATAGAAGTGTCGAATCACAGGCCACCCAGTCGAGACGACTCACAAGTCAGCAGCCAATGAACAGTTGGCATTTGCCCGATTGTGTAGAGGATATTGGAGTCTACCCTGGAGGTCATTGAACCCGCGAATTTCACGGGTCTCTAGTCATAAACCACAACAAAGGGGCAATACCGCACAGTGTACGCCATTACCCACCCTACTTGTGCGGTATTACCCCACGATGTGTTCCGCCATTTTAACCAAGAAACAAAGTTCGTTATTCAAACGATATATTTAGCAGACTACCGTAAAAAAAAATGCCGAATCCAACCAGTTATATGAATTAAACTTAAATTGAATATAAATAGTACTTACCTCTTAAGTAAGAAACAACAAAATAAGAAGTAAATGTTAAAAAAACTTTCGGAGCAGGTCGCGACACTCATACGGCTACTACCAAAATAGTCTCTTACTACGTAGTTCACCCACTCTCCCGCTAGAGCGTGCTGCCACGTACAAGGCGGCGCTCAGCCTACAGTTAACCCAAAAAAGGGGCTGTGCGGTATTGCCCACCTGTGCGGTATTTCCCCACTTTCCCCCTAGGCAAGGACAGAATAGATATGTAGTGTTTTGAGAGCTACCTAAGACGCAGACGTTATTTAGAAGTACAGTTGCATGTATTCGTTATCAGAAGCCAGGAACATTAATTTTATTTCGGTGTAAAATTCACAGTTTTTGGTAAAATCTACCCGTTTATGCTTTTGTATTAGTTGATTCCTAGGGGCAGCCATTTTTCGCGAATAGATCTGAACACTTATAAGACTGCAACAAGGTATACCCGCACCAGCGGTTTCTTCCTTGTGATTGGCGGCCGTCTGCGAGAGAAGTCGTTGCCTTATCTGACCGAGCCACTCAGGACGCGTTTACTTCCGCACTGAATCACTGTGATTGGTCTTGTTACAATCGATAAGTACCTGGGAGAAACTCACCCAATCACGAAACACAGACGATGCTACAGTGTTTTAACTTTCATCTAGTCTCGAAATATTTTTCGCGAAATATGCATGCCCCTACCTACCAATTAATACAGCAATGTTACAAACAAGCACACAGTGTTTCATAGCCTACCCCAGGGGTTGGCAGACCGCGGCTCGCGAGCCACATACGGCACTTTCAATAGGAATTTAAGCCTCTACAACTCACTGCGCTGCCACAGTGCAAAAAAAATTGCCGAACAAATTCAAACGACACAATCACAACGCATGTCCTCAACCTGCGCGCTCGCATACCTATCATCGCACCGCCACCACTTCACTCGCCCAGGTGTTTTTTTTATTTTACTAATTAATTAACGAAAATAATTTAGGGTTTTTTGTTTTATCAGGAGAGCTCTACTAAATACTATTTTTTTTTTACATTTACGAGTTTTTTTCCTGAGTAGCCTTTATTTTTAAGACTTAATGTTGAATTTGTATATCAAATATTTTAATTGTATCTCCTTTTTTTTATCTTCTTAAAATCCCATGTAGATACAGAGATAATACATGTTGCAGCTCTCTAAACAATTTGAGAATCTGTTCACTTAATATTTGGGTCTCCTCACTCGAAAGTCTGCCGATCCCTGGCCTAGCCTATATCAAGCAGAAAAAAAAATTTGTCACCAGTCCTGACGGCGCCATTTCGAGCATGGCCGGCCAAGATAACTCCGCAATGCACCTCTTTCCTCGTGGCGAGGCAACTCTGAGACATGGGTCGCTGTTGCCTTGCGTACCAGCTGTACCCTGTCTCCAAGGCCCAGGATTCTGATTGGGTAGGACTCGTACTTGGTAGTGGTGCTCCGATCGCTTGGAGCAGGCTTCAAGGGTTTTCTATCCCGATGCGGAGTCGACGTGGTGAGCGACGACACAGCTCCGGTACTAGCCTGGACAGCTAGCAGGCATCCACCGGACCACGGGTTCACTGGGTGTTTTGAGGGGTCCCAGTGAGATGTGAGAGATCGGGGTAGACACCAGCAGTGATGATAAAGTCTTAGGGCTCAGGACACAGCCAACTGTCTGGTCAGCTGAGTGAGGTGCGGGGCTGAGGCGGTGACTGCTGGGTTGGTGGCCCTAGCCGCTGGTCATTGCCGAAGCTCTAATACCTTCCCAATAAAAAAGAGGAAGTGATCCCTAGCAATTCTGTTTCAATTTATTGCTCTGGAATGTATAAACGAACTGGAAATTCCTCCCACCCTACCCTGATGGGGAGCATATGTGGGAGGGGACCGTGAGAATGCCGGTCGTAGGTCGGAACAATCTGTGTGTAACACTGTAGCACCGCCTGGGTCTCGTGGTCGGCTGGGTTTCTTTCAGGCAAACAACAGCTGTCGGCCACCCGGTGCGGAAGCAAAAGCGTCCAGAATGACCCGGCCACATAGATACCTGCAGGATGGACCCCGATATTCTACCTTTACTTATGGGCAGACGTCACCCGCTCATTGGGTGCTTTCTTGTGAGACGTCCCGACGCAGCAGCCCGCGATTCGGTACACATGTGGTTGGGTCTTCTCATCGGCCCAAAGTCTTCCAGATGAGTTGCCAGCCAACAGCAGAAGCAGAATTTCAGCGCAACGCGAAATGAATCCTCCAATTTTTCCCGCCCCTAGCAATGCTTTCTCTCGCAAACGGCCGCCAATTTAAAGGCAGTTATCGCTGGCACGGGGATTCCTTGTTGTAGTCTCACAAGCATTCTGATTTATTTTCGCGAAAAATTAACTGCCCCTGAAAATTTGTAAATTTTTTTTTACTCTTGATTTGGGTCAGATTTACAATACATTCAACATGGTTAAGAGTAAAATTAGGTCTCACAATGACATCAGCCAACATGCATAGAAATTTTGAGTATAGAATTCACAATTGGGATGCAATCAAGCCAACGACTTGCAGGTAGGAACTAAACCTCATTAAAAAAAATTTAAGTTCTTCTTAACACAATCACATAAAAATGGTTGGATAGTGTACTGATATGGCCCAACCAAATTCGTTTGCGATATTAGAAGAGAGAAAAAACAGTAACAATCTCATTAATGATAATGCTACTAAATATAATTTGAAAACACTTACCTAGAATGAATATTCTTTTTACTTAATTTGAAACACAATACCTAGGGCCACGATTTTTTCGTCGATTAATTGGGTGACAAAGTAGGCTTGAAGCCACCACACATCTTTTCCACGTTAATGATTGGACTGCAGTGCTCTTGATACACTCTTTACGGCCCTGAGCCGGTTATAAACAAGAGAAAAACGTAGTTAAACAATCACTAGAGACCTGCAAAATTCGCGGTTTCGATGGCCTTCAGGATAGACTTTTCATACCCCTGTACACTCGGGAAAATAACGCAAGTTCATTGGCTGCCGACTTGTAAGTCGTCTCAGCTGGTTTGTCTGTGATTCGATCCTTCTTTGGTTGAGGGTTTATAACTGGTTGAGATTCGTCCAGATGAATAGTAAGCCAATAGCAAAATTATCTAAGAGGTATATGTGATTGAATTCTAGCCTATCACCGAATGAATCCGCGAATTTTGCAGGTCTCTAACAATCACGTGTAACCCCCCTTCAAACCATGTGACCTTTCTATCAACCAATGAGCACGCTTAATTGTTTTAATTATGCATAACAAGGTCGAGTCTAGTCTGGAGTGAAATAAATCAGCGAAATAATCGTGGCACTAACCATAGGGATATTAATTATTGAACGCCTCTGACAGATAATTCAGTTTTTTTATTTTACTGATTAATGAGTTAGTGAACTACACTGGAAATCAGGTCTTGGAACAGTGTAGTTTACTGAAAATCAGCATGAATCATTTTAACATTAGTGATAGTTGAACAATTTAAACGAATTTTTACCTCTCTGAAAAGTTTACGTTATTTAATTGATTCATCCCTCACTGACGCCAGCAAAGAATTTTTCCAATAACTTTCAATATAGAATAACTATTTAAGAGCAAGCTTCATTAATAAATAAATGAATGTCTAACCGTTATGGCAATTGTACATTGTGGAAAATTTTCACTGTTTGTTGGACACTAGTCTTCCAATTATGATTGGAACACTAGTGTCTAACAAACAGTGAAAATTTCCCACAGTATACAATTGCCATAACTATTAGATATTCATTTATATATATATTATATATAGGTATATATCATTATCGATAACCGCAGAGACCGGAAAATATCGCGTATTCATTTCGCGATAGTCTAAAAATTCGAAAATATTTAACATCGCGCTGCATCTATGTTTGACCCAAAGTTACATTGGGGGGGGGGGGGGGAGAGACTGTGTTCGAAAATGAAATTCTCTGTAGAAAAAATACTAAATTACAAGCAACCCTGTTGAGACCTCAACAAAACAACAACCTATGCGCACAGGATATTTTCCCGAACATCCAAGAATAGGGGCAGACATTTCTCGCGAAAAGATCTGAACACTTATTAGACTGCAACAAGGTATACCCACACCTGTGGTTTCTTCCTTGTGATTGGCGGCCGTCAGCGAGAGAAGTCGTCGCCTTGTTTGACCGAGCCACTCAGGACGCGTTTACTTCCGCACTGAATCACTGTGATTGGTGTTGTTACAATCGATAAGTACCTGGGAGAAACTCTCCCAATCACGAAACATAGACGATGCTACAGTGTTTTAACTTTCATCTGGTCCCGAAATTTTTTCGCGAAATCTGCATGAAATCTAAGAAACAGTCAGACATCCAAAAAAAAGTTTAACGTGTGTCATTGAACCCGTGAACCTTTTTGATGGAGTTTACAGCCTTCTTCACATTCTAGTCAGTTCCGCTGGGCGGTAGGCTGCTGACGTTTTCGCAAGCGCTAGGTGAGTTTCCCTTGATGCAGTCATTTCTTTATTAAACTGTTTTTTTTTTCTATCGCTCAAAACCCACAGGAGCGTGTGAGACCACACCGACCGTGGTTTAAAGTATAACGTGTCACTATATACGTGTTTAATATTATCCTCTCTCTAAGTATGGGCTAAAACAGAGGTATTTTATGAAAGTGTCAAGATATGTAGTCTTCCATGCCTGATCTTGTGGTTGGTAGAATAATTTTTGACGGTGATTGGTTGTTTGCCCACTAATCACAATCGTTCAGCAGAGCAAAAGTACAGTAGTAGTGAAAATTTCACTGGCTACTTATTTTTATTTTTATTTGACAGCGAAATCATTAAAGATGGTAACACACGAAAGCAAATTTTATAATCGACATAAAGAGGATCCAATCAGGCCACACGACTCTCCCCCTCTCATAAACCCTCATATTCCTTATAAAGGCAGAAGATAATTATGTTCCCCAGAAAAAGGATCCATTGAGGTGATACCCCTACCTCCTTCCCACATAAATCTTATTAATTTATTTAGTATAAAAATCAACAAGTAAAGAGTTGAGATCCAACCGAGGGACGCTGGACTTATGGGAATTAGCCACTGGCCTAACCGATAAGATGGAAATAATAAAATAAAATAAGGAATATAAGCTTTCAAATTCCAAAGTATGTTATGCCTCTGGTTATTAGTACTAGTGTCGTTTGCAATAGTTTGAACTATTTTTGGTATAGTTAGACATCTTTAATTCTTACTGTGGCTGCCAGAGAGCGCCACATTTGAATTTCATAAAATTTCTGTTAGAAAGCTATGCCTACACGAAAGCAGCCACGCTAACTGAAAATAGGCATGAAAACTGCTAAGGGAATGGGTATCGTGTGGGACTGGCTTAACTGCCAGACATGCAGTATGGACATAACCTGATGTACTTGGCGATTCCTGTAAGTAGAGATACGGAAATCTCGCGCATTCATTTAGTCGCAAGTAAGAATGCAAACCTTCACACTCTCGCACTGTGTTCATGATTGGACAGCAGTTATTTGGACACGCCCCTCTACGACCGAGAGCCAACGATGCCCAGCTAGGAGAGAAGTAAGCGAATCAGCTAGTGCTAATTAACAAGTATAAAACTGTTCTCACTAAGAAATCAACCAATGGATAAGCAAACATCGGTTTAACACACCTATGACTTTGAATTCTACCCTGAGGCCAGACGAATTCGCGAAATTTCCGGGTCTCTACCTATTTGGTTTATCGCACGCATGTACACCAAAAACTTCGAAAAACAGAAAAATTGTAGTGAGCTTACTCATCATTAGAGACCTGCAAAATTCGCGGATTCCTCCGGTGATAGGCTAGAATTCAAACACATATACCTCCTAGATCATTTTGCTATTGGCTTACTGTTCATCCGGACGAATCTCAACCAGTTATAAACCCTCAACCAAAGAAGGATCGAATCACAGACAAACCAGCTGAGACGACTTACAAGTCGGCAGCCAATGAACTTGCGTTATTTGCCCGAGTGTACAGGGGTATGTGCAGTCTATCCTGAAGGCCATCGAAACCGCAAATTTTGCAGGTCTCTACTCATCATGCTTATGTTCATCCTGAGAATATACCAACGAACCACTGATAATTACAAGCACACAACTTAGCATAAATCCACATACCATTGATTCTATCATCGTATCCGGCTAATAGTATTCTGCCAATAGCATTCTGCCAATCGTATCCTCCTGATCAAATCCTATCGTATTCTGCCAATCATATCCTATCGTATCATACTAATCGTATCCTGTCGTATTCTGCTGATCGTATCATATCGTATTCTAACAATTGTATCATATCGTATCGTACCTATCGTTTACCATCGATCCTTGTTTCATTGTATCCTACTGATCTCAACGAAGCAGAATATAGTGTTTCTTTACACGATATATCTAGGGACACCTGTATTTCGCGATTTCTTTTCATGTCAAGGTATTTCACAAAACACTGTAGCTTTTTCTAAGAGTCATGGCTAGAGAACTGCAAAATTCGCGGTTGCGATGGCCTTCAGGATAGACTGCACATACCCCTGTACACTCGGGCAAATAACGCAAGTTCATTGGCTGCCGACTTGTAAGTCGTCTCAGCTGGTTTGTCTGTGATTCGATCTTTCTTTGGTTGAGTGTTTATAACTGGTTGAGATTCGTCCAGATAAACAGTAAGCCGATAGCAAAATTATCTAAGAGGTATATGTGTTTGAATTCTAGCCTATCACCGAATGAATCCGCGAATTTTGCAGGTCTCTAGTCATGGCAAATTGTGAGGGTGCAGCAGTACGGTGACCACATTCGCATTGGCTCCGTCAAGAGCGGGACGACACCTCTCACCGACCTCAGCCAATAACCACAGGAGAAAAGCTACAGTATTTTGTGAAATACCTTGACACGAAATGTATTCGCGAAATACAGGTGTCCTTAGATATATCCTACGGAGCTCTACCGAGCCATGTATCTTTCTGATCTTCTCTTGACGTAGCTTTCTGATCCCAGCCCAGTTTTTTATTTTGTAACATCAGATTTGAACTGTAAAATATATAATTTAACTTGAAGAACCAATTGTGAAAATGTTTCATATACACCACTGATGCTTTAGGCACCAAAAACGTTAATGCAGTTATGTAAGATTGCTATTAAACAAAAGCAATAATTATTTTATCTCTAAAATGTTTTAGGTTTATCTAAAAAAAAAAAACATAAGATCAAAAGTAATGTGCTTATTCTATAAATCCCACACTTTAGTTCATGAAGCATAGTCAATGTTTCTTTGGTCATGAATAATTTTTTTTAGCATTTTGTAAACAAAGTCGACGTCTTAGCCTGTCCTCTTATGCTTCTGCGATCTTTCGTACATGTGTATTATTATTTTTACAATCACTAGAGTTTTCTTCAGTATACCAGTCTCAAAGTCATAGTCAATATCACCATCCCAGCTGTCATCATCATAATCATCATAATCATCATCATAATATTACCATAAGCACTATCATTTCCGTTTAGTTTGTCACGTCGTTTCCACATTTTTTGGTCTCAGAGCTTTCATCACAGTTTTCTTTCTTGCCAGTCTCAAATTCTTCTATTTTTTATTTTTTTTTTTTTTTAATTTTCTGTAAAGCTGTTGTTGTCATAGTTTCATATTATAATTTAATCCTTCAACTTGCGTAGTAAAAAATCCATCAGATAATTTTTTAGGAACGTCTACTCCTTCATGTCTTATGTCAGAAAACTCGTCAACATTTTCTTCCCGTAGTGCGGTATCTTTTTTCCATTTCTTTGATTCTTGAATCTCAATAAATTTCACTGTGTGAGATGCAGATTTCCAAATGTGATAATTTTTACCAATCCAGTACAAATTTGGTCCAAACACAGAATTTTTCTCAGCAGACGTAAAAAGTGTACCTCCGCAGGTCTTGGTGTGTTTTTTTAGTTATCACTTCATCCAAACTGAAAAACCGCACTTGTCACAACTTAGAATTTTCTGCAAAGGATGACGTCGAGAATTGCTTATTTTAGTGACTGAAATAATCACAGCATCGACACATATATGGTGACGATGGCAGTACTGATACTTTTAGAACCACGCTGACTTAGTGATAAATCACCATAAACATTTTTTCCATAGTACAAACATAAAATATTCGCCCAAGGTCAAACAGAATTTGGAAAATTTTTCGATAGTTTTATAACTCTTATATGTGAACATTTAAATATTTCTACAACGAGACTTAATATTTCTCATGCAAGAAACATGTTCCAAGTACTTCCGAGTCTTCTCCACAGATGTTACCACATGCTGTATTGAAGTAAATGTGTGTTTTTACTTTTATACGGGATGCCGGATGCTCTATTTCAGTCACAAGATAGGGAGGGCTTCACGGGGAAGAGGAATCATCTTCCACTACTTTTCTCAGCTGTTTTAATGCATATTAATCGACTGAGAATTTTTTTGTTTGATTTCAACCTGATAAACATATTACAAGTGCTATTTTGGTAACAGAAACTCACACACCAAAAGAATATTTCTTAAGATATCTCAAGTCTTATTTAGAAAGAAAACTCCACAGAGAATCGAAGTGGAATAACTAGAAGCACACTTAGAAAAAACCAACATGCATTTTAATATAAAGCTTCATTCACAAAACACAATTTTGTTAGAATTCTTTTCGTTTTTCAAGGTGTCAAATGACACCCTAGGTATCATATTTCACTCACTTTAAAGGTCACTGTCATCCAAAATGGCCACCGTGGCGTCACAATATAAGACTGCGGTCGGTCATTGACCCACTCCCCTCTCACCAGCCTTGATCCTGCACCAGAATCACCATTTTTACACTACTGCCTTCGTTCAAGTAATCACACATTAAGAGACTTCCGAATACCACAACATAAAGTCCATTGACGATTTAGTACAGTTGCAGTAGTTGCCAGATTTTTTTAAAAAACTTGAAGCCTATAACCTCACGAGAAAAATTAATAGAAGCAGCCAGTCACTATTAAATTGTGTCATTCCATTCAAAGAAACAAAAATTTTGAATATTAAACTATAGAAAATTGCTATGGCCTAGTAGAAACTTGCGAAATTAAGATGGAGTCTTTTGATTCCTATTTATTTCCCTTGAGAAATCACTCTCGCTTTCTACCATGGGTGGTTTCTGAAAGCATGGGAAATGGAAACTGAGATAATTGGAGCGGTAATCTGAACACGAGATCTCAGATAAACGAGGCACTGTCTCACCGCCAACTCAGTGACTGAGCTGTTGTCGAATGCTCTTCCCCTATAGGTGGCAGAAACGAACGTGCACAGAATTTCCTTGGTGATGGGTAGAGACCTGAAAATTCGCGGATTCATTCGGTGATAGGCTAGAATTCAAACACATATACCTCTTAGATAATTTTGCTATTGGCTTACTGTTCATCTGGACGAATCTCAACCAGTTATGAACCCTCAACCAAAGAAGGATCGAATCACAGACAAACCAGCTGAGACGTCTTACAAGTCGGCAGCCAATGAACTTGCGGTATTTGCCCGAGTGTACAGGGGTATGTGCAGTATATCCTGAAGGCCATCGAAACCGCGAATTTGGCAGGTCTCTAGTGATGGTGAAAAGGGGGGGGGGGGCGAAATTGAACAACTTTTCCCGCTGTTTGCCATAAAGTTATTTCCGTTTATTGGTAAGAATGATTTTTTATTTATTGGATATATCTCCCTATCCCCCCCCCCCTTTTCCCACACACACACACACACACACACACACACACAAATCATCCCCTTGCGTTCGCCCATGGTCGCAGCCAAATAATTACGGAGCTGTGCAAACATGAACACAGTGTTTTCAAGTCTACCAAGCCGTAACATTTTTCCCACAAAGAAAACAATTATATCTGAGGATTGTGGCTGACCCGGAGGTTCGGGGTCATTGGTTTGAGCAGGTAACGTACAAAATTACACCCCGGCTGCACGGAGTCTCTTGCGAAACTAAACACAGCTTTCTGCAAATTGAACGAAATTGAATGCTGTGACAATACTTTTTTTCGGCATAGTTTGTTAGGAAATTAATGTCATAATCTGCTGTGAATTCATTTTCACATGGTTAATTTACGATTATCTAATAACCATGCGTACATTTGGGTGTAGTTGTATTTAAAAATAATTTGTAGCATCATTGTAATAACAACCGTTATTTTGGCTGTACTCACGATACCCAGTCATGGGTAAAACTACTAATCCTGTATTAAGAAACTAATATATTGTTCAAAGACGCTTATTTGGACTTGTGTAAAGAAATCAATAATTACACTATATTTGCAATAGTATTCAAGTGTTTGAATAAAAATGGTCATAGTGTTTTTTTTCGGTCTTATGATAAAACTGATACTCGAAGGACTGTAAACCAATAACCAGTTTTCCAGAATTTTTTTTTGTTTCTTTTGGTGTAATGCTAAAATTCGAAGACTCTTTATAGTATACTAATACCTGCTTTTTCATTTTCACTGGACAGTTCAATTTTTTTTTGTTTAACTTTTTTTCCCTTGTGAACTGCACCTACATATTATGTGATTAATTTTATTCGTTTACTTTAAGGAAAACTACTCGTCATTGGTTCGTAGAAGTAAAGAGGCATGTCAAAGTGACTACGACCCAATCATTATCTCAATACCAGAGTACCAAAGTTTGCGATTCAACTTATGACAAACAACAAATATACGAAATTTCACTAGCCACATCACGTTTCAAAACGGACGGAAAGAAATCTTCATTTCGGAAGCAGCCAGAGGGCAACTGACACATACTAGAATGTGTCTGCAGTGTCGGAGTTTACACTGTTGTAGCTTCGCTTCTGGGTTGTAGACGCATGCTTGGCGAATAATTCACCGACGTTTCGGTCGACATTGCAGTCGCCATCATCAGGGAGCAGTTACCTACAGCAGAGTAAGTGAATTATTCGCCAAGGACGCGGCTACAACCCAGAAGCCAAGCTACTTCAGACAATGGCCGTGAAAGCCTGCGAACATTATTAGTTTACACTGTTGCCAGAAAATAACGCGTATTTGCCATCGGCTTGCTATTGGATATTTACGTGATACGTTGTTTAACTGAAACATATTTTAAGTGTAGTATTTTTTTAGGAAATTAAATATATCTCTTACATATTACTTAAAAACCCAATCTCAACATTTTAAGGAGCCACCAATAATTTGAACTAATACATTTATCAGGAATTAAACTTTTCAATTCTAAAAATCAGTGCTGCGTTGGCCACTTACTGACATAATTAAAATTCCACTTGACAAATTTATTTCACTATTTTTTAAAAATTATTTTAAAGTTTAACAAATATAAAATCAAAATAAAGTCAGTAATAAATATTTAATGAAAATAAATAAGTTAATTTAAATGATTAATAAAACAGTTAATTTTCACTATGGGCATTAATTAGATAGCAAAATGTCAAGGGGTTATTTATTTTCGATTGCATGAAAATTACGTTACCTTAGAACTCTTCAGTCTGCACAATGTTTCACGTAAGCGTGAAGGAGAAACAAAAATACGAGCTGATGTGTGTTGAACACCCTTAAAAGCAATTCGCGCGTGACGTAATCCCTACCTTCGCCTTAATCTCCTGTTTGCTCCAGATTCCACGCGTCAGCCAGGGGAAGCTGCCATCCACGTTTACAACCCCTCCCCCCCTCCTCAACAAGACGTCACATGCGTGCGCTAACATTGGTGACGTCACTTCCGCGCGCGTGTCGGCGGGCAGTTCCGTCACGTCCCACGCTTTCTCCTGCCCCCCCCCCCCCTCCCTGCATCTTCAACCCCCCCCCCCCCCCGGGCGATGCGCGCGCGGCGCTGCGGCGGGCGGCTCAAGTGGGCCAGCACCTCGGCGCGCATGCGCGGCGCGTCCGCCCCGCGAGGCCCAGCTTTCATTGAGCGCCAGTCAGGCGCCCGGACCCGCCGTCCTACGTATTCGGATGGGAAGCCTACGTTTCACAAAGGGTTGAGGACCAACCCGAACATGCCCGAAGACTTCACCTTCGGCCAACTTCGGGACTTTGTATTTCTTTTAACAAGACGCGCGGGAAATTTGATTAGTGAAGGCCCACCGCCCATACTTAAGGACAGAGGCTATTCCTATCTTGCAGAATCTCGTCACTGTTCAACTATGTAACAGAACTTAACTGAATTCAACATGTTTCAGGATAATTATATTTAGTGTTGTATCTATAGCATGTTTCAATTGTTTTTCATGGAAAATTCAAAATCATCTTTATATATTTACAGCTTAAAAATTTTATTTTCTTTCCGGGAGGGTGCCAGGCTAACTTATGCAGCTGTATGGTGGGTCGTCGGCCCCAGCTTTGTTCATTAGGATCGTGGCAGTGGTTGAATTACTAACTAGAGAAGTAGTATCACACTCAGGCAGCATGGTTGGCTGATGCCTAACTTAGGTAAGGGGGCACTGGAAATCACTGTCAATTTGTTCTCGCATTTATTGGAATGCTATGCATTGCGGTGTTACACTATGCGTTATACCTTATACTTTACCCTGACAAAAGTTTCTGATTGCTTCGTTATGTGCTTACGTTACATCTAACAGCAGTCTTATTGGGGATTTGCATGGAGTCGGCCATACCCGTAAGTTTTTGAATTACGACTCGAACAGGCTCTACGAGCCGTGAATCTACAAGTGCTTTAATGTCTTTGTTTGGGCCAGCAGACATATGCACGGCTACATTAAATTAAAACGCTTACCTCTGGAGTCAGCGAGTTCCATAATTGTCGACCCTGCGGCGTGGTCACGTGGCAGGGTTAAATCTAAGGCGGTTGGGATAAGCCCGGCTCCGCAAAGATGACCCAGGGATGTGTGGGTAACGAGAGAAAAAAGATTTAGAGGTGAGAAAGTCTATAAAACATTTACCACAATATTTCAAGACATGTGTGTGAAAATGCTGAGAGTTAATATTGTGGTCATTCACTAAAAACTGGTTTCATTATATTTGTGAGGTTCATACTGTGCAGCTATACTGCATGACTATTAAGTAAATTATATAAACAATTATTTTATGCACAAATTACTACATTCTGTTTCTCACCATAAAAGTAATTGTCCATAAAGGTACATACTGAGGTTGTTTAAAACAATAGCATGTTATGAGACTTTGTAGTGTCACCTGATGGTATAATGTAAAGAGGAAATATTAATGTGTAAGCTCTGTGTTGGTAATGCTCAGTATAGAAATTCAGTAATGTATGAGACATTTGCAGCCTAGATTGTCACTAAAGAATATTTTTTTTATGAAAAAAAAACATCAATATTAAATTTTTTTTTGTGTCCACAGTAATCTCTTTCCATTGTATTATTTTATCCGTAACATTCCTATATAAGAAACCCTATCATTGTAGCTTTCCTAATTGTTCGTTGGTTTACTTGATATGTACCAACACAGTGGGTGAATGTATCTTGAAAGCGATACCACATAAAAGGTTACATGTTACATTTAAATTTATATGTTCACTTTATAAAAAAAATTAATTTATGTGCTGTGGAATGAAAAAAACGAAGACACATTGAATATTTAAACACTAATATTTTAAAGGCATAAAATCTTGCACTTTCTTTCTTGTACATACTAATAACTACAATGTGTTTTAAAGATAACTGACATGTCAAAAGGTAAAATTATTTATTATGAACGTTCAGCAAAAATCTTTACACTTTTCTTTCCTTTAAATGACAGCATTATTTTTTCCATATGAATCACCCAAGTTTGGTAAGTTTTGAAGATAGACAATCATGAAATATAAGGTTGTAAAAAATACTCTTTATTTCTCCAAAAAAAAAATTTTATTTCACTTTCTTAGTTACTATCAATTAACTGGCAATGAAATAAAATTCTAAGTGAAATAAAAAAAGCACTATTATAACAAAAATTCACAAAATAATTCATTTTCATTGAATGTCCAAAGAATTTAATCTACAAGAAAATGTTCTAATGTCTTCACATGCCAGCATTAAACAGAAAATAATTCTTCCTTTCTATGGAGTGTCCAAGGAGTTTAATGTTTCAGCTCATTTTCTAATTTCCTTACATACCTGCAACAAACAGAAACAATTACAAGTACTGAGAATGTAGAGAATAAGTCATATAAATGGCAATCTGGAGACAAAGTCCATAACAGAAACTGTAGAGCAATAAAGTAATACATAGTATTTAACAGAAACTATATAGCAGAAAAATAATATTCATGGCAACATGATACACACCAGATGGTCAACACATTTCATTTGGTAAGTATATGTATAATTTGATAATCTCAATAGTTTTGGTAGGCCTATCTTATTTAAATGTATACTGTTCTTCATGTATTCACAGCTTTCAATATTTTTTTTTTGTTTTTAATATTTGTCAAACATTCAGTTACATAAAAAATTGGAAATATCGTATACCTACATCACAAAGAGTGTTTGGTGATTTAATGCAATGGCAAAATTAGCACCTACACACATTAATTAAAAAAAAAAACTACTACTGCTTATAAATACAAGTGGTAACAATAGTTAACAGCACTTAGCTCTTAATGTTTCTCAGGTAGATGTATAGAATATAAACGTGTGGTGATTGTAGTAGTGACTGCATTTTGCGATACTGTATGCTACAACACTAAGTGAGATTAATGGCAGAACAGTAAATATTTTTTGTGTAAACTTAAGACAAGCAGCCAGAAAAGTAGGTGGTTTATTTTTATGATTTTATAAAATGTTATAGTAATTAAGTAGTAGTGTTTTGTGTTCATTGTAATTTTACAGTTTATCAGATTTTTTGCAAACAGGAAAATAAAAATTACAAAATACCTTTTGCTTCCTGAAATGCTTTGGAATCATTTTGTAAGACAGCACTGTGTTACATCAAGCAGTCTACCAATAGTTTTATAGTTTTAACATTCATGATTGCGATATCGCAAGCGCCGCCATGTGTGAGTCCCTGCTGTGCTTGCAAAAAGCTTGCTTCAATAAAAACAAGGGCCTCATAATCAGATTTTGTCACATATGGAGTTATGTGTTTCTTGCTGCAAGTATTGCTCTCTTGGGTAATGACTGAAAAACATATCAGGAAGTAAAAATAAAAGTTATAAATTTTACTCTTTTTACTTTTGTTGATTAAAACAAACTTAATAAAATCTTGTGCAGTTTTAAAAACGATAAACAACTTAAAGTACCTCAACATTCTCTTGGGAAATATTTCGATACATGTCAGGATGTGAAAAAAAGTTTTTCAGAATTTTTTTCTGTATTCATTTAAAAGCCGCAAAACAATACAATTACTCTGTGCATTTTATTTGCTGTTAGAAGAGAGGTGGGTAATAATCTTACGTTATGGCTTTTCCACAAACTAAAAAAAAATTAGACAAAAACTTTTTTTGACACTAGTCATAGCCCTGAATTTATCCTGAAAACAGACTTTAAATTCCTACAGGTTAGCAAGTAATCAAAGTTTAAAGCTTACATTATAATACCTGTGCATTCACACATACCTGTACGTTCTTAAAGTACAAAACACTGGAAAAAAAACTTTTGGACGGAGGAAATTCATATGCTTCTGTTACATCAGATATATATCTTGAGAAATAATAATGAAATGTAATATATCTTCAGTATGGTGTTCTATTATACTAGTACAGGTAGGGCTTGTTCTTAAGTATAGAATATGATACCACAGGTAAAATATATACTGTAGTAGGTATGTTCTAAATCTAGAATAAGCATGGCCATAGCATAAAATACGTTACCAGAAAGCTAGTTTAATACACAAACATATTTTGTGCAAAAGAAGCATTAGAATACTCCCCAACTAAAACCCCCATATAATCATGCTAGTCACATAATAATGCAGATATGGTAATGACATAAATGTGCCATGTTAATGTCGTCATTAATGTGATAATGATATTGTGATACATACTTGTCCCGAAAGTGAAATTGGTAAAAGTTCCGTATAACATATTCAAATTCATCCCTTGATCCAGAAGGCATGATCTTGTATACATTGTTCCTGTGGTACATTTTGCTTGATGTTTTTATTTGGTACATTGAAAGAACATGGGCATACTAACTTGTGTTATTACAATTTATATATGAATGTAAAACAGTTACAAAAGAAATTATTTCACAACACCTGAGATAATTTGTTTGTCTTGTGATGTTCTAGTATTTGTTATGTCCATACTCTTTCGACGTAACAAATTAAAACAGCAAGCATCTTGTACCACAAAACCAAGGGATCAATTTGGACACGTGATACGAAAAAAATTACGTCAACCTAGGCTAAACTTTAAAACCTGTAGAGAGAAAATATGAACTAAATGATGATACATATCTCTTAATTTACACGCAAATCTGAAAGTTAGTTAAAGTTCAGTATCGCATATCCAAGTTTTTCACTTGATCCCGAGGTACATGATGCTTGCTGTTTTAATTTAGTGCGTTGAAAGATCCTGAACATAACGAATACTTGTAATATAACAGTGAATAATAATCTTAAGATTATTACTAAATATGCACTTTCTTTCTATGAATTAAACACTTAACCTCACAATTATTATTAATAAATGTTTTTGATATCCACCAACATGGCCGTGCTGTTATGAAAATAAATACAAAGTCACGAAGTTGGCCGAAGGTGAAGTCTTCGGGCATGTTCGGGTTGGTCCTCAACCCTTTGTGAAACGTAGGCTTCCCGTATTCGGATACACCCGTGTATAGAATGTCCTGTCACTTAACGTCAAGCCGAGAACAATTGCTAGGCCAGTAAAATATGGGACCGAAAAAAAAAAATTCAAATATTCGTAGGTAGTTTTCAAATTAAAGGCAATAAGTTCCATTTGCAATACAGGAGGACTGCTTCAGCTCAACAGTCAATCTATGCTAAAGGTCTCCAGGAATACAACAATTTGCCAGTTTACATTTGAGAATGTCCACATAAAAAAATGTTCAGGAAACACTTACGAAACTATTTGTTATGCAAAAGACAGCAATGACTTGAATACCAACTTATAAGTCGGATGGTGTACGTATATATGTATACCAAGGTGATTTTGAATGTATACAATATTATAATTTTATCAGTATTGGATGTATGAAACCTATGTTTTATTTTTATGTGAATTCGTTATCCTCTGTGCCATTAACAAAACAATAAAAACATTTTTTTTTTCAGAATTTATATCTCCAACTTGCACCAAATTATTAGATACTGTAACTTTAAAAAAAATTCTACGCAAATAATAAATAACCTTAATTGAAAATAATTACAAAAAAAATTCTATATTTTTAGGGAAAGAATAATATTTGGAAGCCTTATGCGGCAAAAAAATTGTTAATAGGGTGAATTTGACTAGTCACACTGTTAACAAAAGTACTTTGATAACTTAGCAAGTTATTTTAAATTACGGCTAATTAAAGAATATACCTTGCTGAGTTAGCAAAGTAATTTTTGTTTTATCGCATGGATAGTCAAAGTTACCCGATTAAATATTGTTACCCATAAGTAGAGTCCCGGAAATTTCGCGGATTCCTCTGGCCTCAGGATAGAATTCAAAGTTATAGGTGTGCTCGACCCATGTTTACTTTCCCATTGGTTGATTTCTTAGCGAGAACATTTTTATCCTTGTTATTGGCACTACCTGATTCGCTTACTTCTCTCCTAGCTGGACATCGTTGGCTCACGGTCGTAGAGGGGCGTGTCCAGATAACTGCGGTCCAATCATGAACACAGTGCGACAGTGTGGAGTTTTGCATTCTAGTTTGCGACTAAATGAATCCGCGAAATTTCCGTGGCTCTACCCATAAGCCGTGGAAATAATTGAAGAGTGTTTTGTCAAATATTATATTTTCATCAAAAAAGGATGTACGTTCCACGGCCAATAACATGAAATAAGGCTGAAAGTGTCCTGAAGAGTGGTAAGTTGGTTGTAGCAACCACCAGGTTGTGGTTTCTGTATCTCCTGGCAGTATTTCCTTAAAAAAAAAAATGTAAGTATACCATTCATGTTATAACCTGTTCAGAGGTTATACCTTCAATTTTATTTACTTACACTGTTGGACATGAGGGCGGGTCTATATAATATATAATATGTCTTTTAAGCGGAAACGTGGGGAAGGGAGCGTGGTCGAAATGAGAAAGAAAATAAGAACAAATGGGCAAGAATATATAACGGCAAAAATGAAGAAAACAACAATCGCAATCGCTAAGTTTGTTTCTATAGCTCTATCGGTTTGTTGTTAGGTATCAGAGTTTAATCGGTAATTCGTTGCTGATGTTAGAATCTAGGTAATCAATGAAATTAACATATGTTTTATATTTTAGTTGCATATAGATTACTTTTGTTTCTGTCACTTTCAACCATGGATTTAAAAAAAAAATCAAAACCACATTGAACAGTCTGGAGTTGTGGCAAACGTTTAACGTCCTCAAGGAGGGTTAACTGTCGACAAAATAACATCCATTAGGTTACCGAAGCTGGAACCAACTATCATATTTCTGAAGAAAAGAAGAAATATATCGAGCAAATGCTTCCATACTTGGATTCAGATGAACAGCGCACCTTTTATTCCAACATCACCAGAGTATGAAATGCTTAGTTAGCTTCAGAAATTATTTTGACAATGGCACATACAGCCTCATTCAAGAAAACGGCGTGTGAGCTTCCATCTTTTCGATTTTTCTGATGTTTTAATATATTTTTTCTTATTTTTCATTACTTTTTTTAAAACTTTAAACCATACTTTGTTTACCAGGTATATTAACTACCAATCGTAATGTTTAAAAATCTTTTTGAAGTAAATTTGGGTTCTCCAAGTGTTTAATGGATTTTCTCAGACAGTTCATTTTGGCACTTACACTTTTTTAATTTCCAGTCTTAATTTTTTTCCCTCAAAAAATATAGAATGTTTGATTTTATTTTAGTTGTTATCCATATTAGGGTTATTTATAATTGCGTAGAAAAAAAATTAGCCAAAGTACCTTATTGTTTTGGTGGAAGGAGGGGATTTAAAAACTTTCGATAAAATGCCTATAAATCGAAAGGTTGGTTACGTTGGGTCTGGGATATTTCAAATATTCTCAAATCGTGAAAATGTATGAACTTTTGCAAAATTGTGTTTATTCTGATCTCGAAGTTGCATTAGCGAGCGGCGAATTAAAGCTCACAGGTATGTACTTGCGACCACACATGCTTTTGGTATTTAGAGCAGTTTAGAAGTGAACATATTTTGGTTTTTATAAGTATTATCAGCAAGCAAAACCACTTTTAAACATTTAATTTTTATTAAATTTAATACAAGTAGTGTATAAATGTATGCTCTGAGACAAGGTCCAGAATCCAGATTGTTGATTGTCGACGTCATATTGGATTGTAACGTCATGGCAACCATCTTGTGTTCGTCTGCTGGATGCCGCCATCTTGGATCCGACATTGTTGTCGTCTGTCAGAAGGTGCTGTCGCCATATTAGTTTAATTTTTACCCGCTAGAGTGCAGCAATTCTTAATTGTCATTCCGCCCGCCACCTGATCAGCCGTCTTTAAAATCTGTAATATTTTTAGCTGGAAATAGAGAAAAAATACCAAACATCGGCAAAAAATCATACATTAAAATAGTGATTAATTAGATTGATTACAGTGCGTGCTTCGATCCTTGATTCATGCAAAAATGTTTATTTCTGGTAAAAATCATTTATTCATTAACTCATGTCAAAAGCATAATTCAAATCTCCATAGATAAATTTACAATGTTCAGTGATTATAGCGCTCGATTCCAAAATGGCGTAAAGTTCTAGAATTTAAAATAGTGGCCAAGGTCAAGGTCAAGGTCATCGGAGATGACCTCAGTGATGTCAGAATTCAATATGACGACCGTAACGAAAAGTGCAATGGTGATGTCATCCTTCAAGATGGTCGCCGTAACATTTCAATCCAATATGGCGTCGACAACAATTCGGACCCTGGACCTTTTCTCAGGACCTACATTTATATACTATTAATACACACATAAAATAGGCGTTGATTGTAAAATTTTACACTCTACTACAAACACATGAAATTATGGCAATATACTTAGTTGAAAACTTTTTTTTCCGTAAGTTATGATGGTTTATGTGCCAGTTTTTATTGTAAGTTCCTAATGAATGTGTTAAATTATTTTTTCCCATTTTATTTGTTAATTCTGTTTCAAAATGAATAATAAATATTGTTTTTTTTATATATTTAGTCGTCTTGTTATGTCATCTGCCGAAAAGTAGGCGCGGACCGCTTTGTTTTATACTTAATCAATACTTAACTTTATAATTTAAAACAAATTTTGTTATTCAAATTTTTTTCACCTTGTGTTACTTGTGATTATTTTGTAGTTATTATACTTTGTCAGCCTTTTTATAAGTCCTTTCAGGGCACCTCAAGCAAAGTATACGACCCGATGTTAGTGACACTAAAATTTTTTTGTTTGAAGGAGAACAAGGTAACAAGACTTTAATTTTTCTGAGCTTCATTTTTCAGATCGTAATTACTTAAGTGGCTGGATGTTCTAAGTAAATCACAAATATTACAAGTTAAAATGACAAAAACCAGGTTGTTCAATTTGCAGTAAAAAAAAAAAATCACTCAAGAGAATCTCGAATTACTAAAGCCAAGCTTTCTAACACAATCCTTCAATCCTGACAATTTACGCAGAAATTCATGGTCTCTTTAAACTTAAAAAAATTATATAAATTAACAGTTCCAAAAAGACTTAACGTATCACTTTAGGGTACAAAATAAAAAATGTAACCATTACTCATTAATAAAAAAAAACATTTTACAATGAAGAATCATAAATTCGGATCCTATTTCACATTTGGAAAACACTAGAAAATGTAAAATGAATAAATATTAAATACTATGATTTACAAAGATAAATCTTACTTAAACCTTTGAATATATATACTGTATAGAAGTCGCCAGCCCAGGTTAAAATTTCTAATACGGTTTTGAGGTAGTTGGTTAATTCACCGCCGCAATCGCCACCATCTCTAGGGCATCGACTTGTGGTGGTCCCTAGCGGACAAGTGTCGAACTCTTCAAACACCCCTTCCCCCTCCCGTTCAACAACCATGAGCTGCATTGAATGATAGGTGAGGGGTGCGGGGAATGACAGCGGGCGACAGTTCTGCGCTCTAACGTGTAAATAACAACTAAGACGATACAGGGCGTTACGGCAGCGCACTGCAGCGGTGAAGTTCCCAAGCTGCTCCTCATACGCTTCTGAAAAACGTAGAGTAAATCCTATCCACTTACGACTTCTATACAGTATATATATTCAAAGCTTAAACTCAGGTGCATTTCATTAAAAATAATGACTGGAAATAAATTCGCGGTTGAAATGACCTAGGATAGACTCCACAGTCCTCTGAACACTCGGGCAAACGACACCTATTCATTAGCTGCTCACGTGAGCGAGATGGCGACTGACTTGCTTGTGATTCGACACTACTTTGGTTGAATATTTTTCATTGGCTCAGAGTCCTCGATATGTAGGGGCATGCAGATTTCGCGAAAAGATTTCGAGACTAGATGAAAGTCAAAACAATGTAGCACCGTCTGTGTTCCGTGATTGGGAGAGTTTCTCTTAGGTACATATCGATTGTAACACCACCAATCACCGTAATTCAGAGCGGAAGTAAACGCGTCCTGAGTGGCTCGGTCAAATATGGCAACAACTTCTCTCGCAGACGGCCGCCAATCACAAGGAAGAAACCACAGGTGCGTGTATACCTTGTTGCAGTCTAATAAGTGTTCAGATCTTTTCGCGAAAAATGCCTGCCCTATCGATATGTAATACAGGCCAATTGCAGAAGCAGTCCAATGGTATATAAGTATTTCGATTTTAGCCTATCTCGAAATGAAACCGCGAATTTTTCCGGTCTCTAATTAGTAGGGACTGGAGAAATTCGCGGTTTGAGTGACCTCTACGATAGACTCCACGATTCCCTACATACTCGGGCAAATGCCACATGCTCATTGGTTAATGACTTGTGAGGCCTGTCAACTGGGATACTTCCGATTGTACACTTCTTTGGTTGGTGGTTTTTCATTGGCTCAAAGTTCTTTAGATAAACTGTGAGCCAATCATAGAAGCAATATGAAGATACATTTTTTTTTGGATTCTAGCATGGCGTGAAATGATTCCGCAAATTTTTCCGGTCTCTACTAATTATAAACTTGACATACCTCGTGAATTGTAAGTAGGTATATCATTCAGGCGTATTCGGGCGTGGCCTTCGGATATGTTCGGCACTGATCGTGGTTCAGTGGATCCTAGGCTTCCCGCCTGGCCCGGCGCTGAGGTGTCAAACGGGCCGGCGTGCGTCGCTGAAGTTCCGGTTCCGGGGCGCACCACACGTAGCCATAGAACAAGGAGAGAGATATAGAAGTAAAACTCTTTCTTTTTCAAAAATGGCCAAAAGATCACTCCACATTTTCCAACATTTGACAAAAATTCGCTAAAATTAGGCTAAATTCCTAATTTTTAGGAAGGCAAAAATATATAAAAATATATCTCAAAATTCTAAAATTAAATTCTTGAAGGGAAAAAAACCGTAACAAATTATAAATTTAAAATGCCTCAAAATACTTTTGCCTAAAAAAAAGAATTAGCAGTCTTCAAGCCTCCAATAACCCTCTGGAGGGGAGCTTTAACCTCGACCTTAGCGCCGGCCGCCATCTTTGATGACTTCACGTCCGCAGTCTTGGAATATGACATCACGAACCCCATCTGAAAATCCTTATTTTCAATGCTAGTAAATTGGGAAAAAAATTTAAAAAGAATAAAAAATCTTTTAATAAAAGTTTAATAAAAACACACTCATGGAGTCCTCGGTTCGAACTCGGTAAGGTCATTCGATTAAAAATGGCAACAGATTCTTTCTCCACGAAAGCTACCAGCGCACTGATCTCTCACCACTAATGCCGAGGCAGATAGTACGTCAGCCAGTATAACGGCATGAGAGCCAACTTGTTTTCATCTGCTAGAGAGCGTTGCCACCATCTTGGATCCGACATAATATTTTCGTCTGCTAGAGGCCGCCGTCAGCATATTAGTTTACATTTTACCCGCTAGAGTGCAGTAATCATTTTTTGCCTTGATATCCGCAATCCTAAATTTCTGTAATTATTGACCTAGAATTTCGTAGAAAAGTCCAAAAATCATTAAAAAAAATCACTTCATAAAATATTGATAAACTTGATCGAATACAATGCTAGGTTTGATCCTGGATCGAGGCAAAAAAAAATTGTAGAAAATATTTATTTAATTTAATATGGGGGTAAATCCAAAAAGTAATTTAAATTTCTCATCTACCAGCCTCCAGTAAGCTAAGGATGGCATAGACCACCATTTTAAAATTCTTTAATTATAAAGCTGGAAATTCGAAAAAAAATTCCCAAATTCATATTCTTTGATGATGCATCGACCAGTCTGTAGTCAGTTCATGATTGGCCTAGTGGTTCTGAGACGCCTGGTCTATATGCCAGACATTACCTATACATGAGCTGTTTGAAATGTTCGCCGGGTATCGAAAAATTAGACCAATTGGCTACTGATTGTATGTGTCTGATCACTAGGGGCAAGTATTTTTCGCGAAAAGATCTGAATACTTATTAGACTGCAACAAGTTATACCCGCACCTGTGGTTTCTTCCTTGAGATTGGCGGCCGTCTGCGAGAGAAGTCGTTGCCTTATCTGACTGAGCCACTCAGGACGCGTTTGCTTCCGCACTGAATCACTGTGATTGGTGTTGTTACAATCGATATGTACCTGGGAGAAACTCACCCAATCACGAAACACAGACGATGCTATAGTGTTTTAACTTTCATCTAGTCTCGAAATCTTTTCGCGAAATCTGCATGCCCCTATACTGATCACCAAATGGACTTGCCTGAACAATCTACTAGTTGTGCCAGGCCAAACTTCTAGATGTGTCTGTCCAACATAAATGACGTGCCTGGCCAACAACTGGATGTGCCTGACCACCAACTAGACGTGCCTGGTTAATCAACTGTAATGTTGAGATGCCCTGAATACACATATCAAGGCATGCAAAGGTCTCGCTTCGCCTTCTAAGATGAATGTAGAAATTGAGAGACACTTTGAACTGCCTGATTTTATTGTACTTGTATAATTTAAGTCATAATATTTTTATTTCTATGTATTTCTCGAATTTGTCTTTTTTTGGTAAATTTACGTTATATTTAATTAAATACATTTTTGCACGAGTCAAGAATCGAACAGAGAACGGATGTCGAATAAATCAATCATTATTTTAATAAGCAATTAATTAGTCGAATTTTGGATTTATTTTCGAATTTACAGCTTAATAATTACAGAATTTAAGATGGCAATTTATCTCATCATTGGCTTATTGGAGGCTGGTAGATGATAAACTTAAGCCACTTTTATGATTTAACTCTATATTACAAATGACTAAAGAAATTTTACGAAAAATTAATTATTTTGAATTGATTCAGGATCGAACCAAGCACTTGATTTTATTATTGATTTTGGGAATCCCCCCTGTATTTCTAGGTCAATAATTACAATAATTTAAATATTGTGGTCAAGAAGGACGACTAGATAACTTATGTCATGGTATCGGGTAAAATTAAACTTATATGGCGACAGCGCCCTCTAGAAGACGATAACAATATGTCGGATCCACGATGGCGGCAACGCTCTCTGACAGATGAAAACAAGATGGCTGCCATGACGTTATACTGGCCGACGTAATATCTGCCTTGGAATTTGTGATGGGAGGTACAAGTCGGCCGGTGTCTTCCGTGGAGAAACTATGCCGCCAATTTTAATCGACGGACCTCACCGGGTTTGAACCGAGGACTCAATGATATGTGCTTTTATTAAAATTTCA
The DNA here is from genome assembly GCF_032445375.1 of Bacillus rossius redtenbacheri. NCBI lineage: Eukaryota > Metazoa > Arthropoda > Insecta > Phasmatodea > Bacillidae > Bacillus > Bacillus rossius. The sequence continues at coordinate 18,818,928 of NC_086331.1, forward strand.
TTAAATGATTCTTGTATACATTGTAATTTTTTTCCAAATTTCTAGCATTAAAAATATATATTTTCAAGATGGCGGATGAGACGTCATAATCCAAGACTGCGGACGTTACGTCATCCAAGATGACGGCTGTGGCCGAGGTAGAGGTCAAAGATTTTTTCCAGAGGTTTATTGGAGGCTTGACGAGGCTAATTTAATCCTCTATGAGGATTTATTTTTAAAAGGCAATAGTATTCTGAAGCATTGGTTTTTTACATGGTTTTACATCAAAAATAATTTTTGTAACTAAGATTTTTTTTTAGATTTTTAGCAAATAGTTTTCCTAAAAATTGGGAATTTCGGCGAAGTTTGGCGAATCATCTTTGGGCATTTTGAAAAAAATTTGAAGGTAAAGGACACAGATATTACAAGTTAGAATGACATAAACCCCAAAGTTCAAGTTGTGAGAAAAAAAATAGCTTTACGATTTACTAAAGCCAAGCTTTCTACACCATCTTTCAATCATGAATATTTTCAGAAAAAATTCGTGGTCCCTTCAAATTGAATGTATGTATATGTATATATATATATGTATGTGTGTATATATATATATATATATATATATATATACACACACACACTAGCTGACCCGGCAGACTTCGTACTACCTAATTAAATTGCAATAAAGTCCTGTGAAAATGATTTGTAATGTGACATTTTTTGTTCCTACATATATTATAGTCGGGGCAAAAAATTCTCCTGAATAGAACCGTCACCCTGGTGATAGGGCGTTGTGAATAAGAAATATAATTAAATAATATATATATATATATAAGCATTAAAAATAAGTAATCTCTTTATTGTTAATCATGTGAAACATAATAAGTTTTATTTTCATTGTAGTGCTTTGTGATATACGATGTTGTTTGTTTGATTATCTGGCGCATAGACAAACAAATCTGATGGTTTTCCAACACGGGAACAGGCAACATACAATTGACCATGTGAGAAACATGGGTTTTCCAGATTAATACCACAAACACTTACTGATTGCCCCTGGGACTTGTTTATGGTCATAGCAAAAGCAAGCCGAACTGGAAACTGTAGTCGTTTAAAGTCAAACGGCACATCATTCGGAATCATTGGGATGCGAGGTATGAGAACGTCCTCTCCTTTATATTTTCCTTTCAGTATATTTGCTTCTATCACGTTGTTTAGTAATTTTTTTATTTCTAACCGTGTGCCGTTGCAAAGACGCGGTTGGTTGATATTTCGCAACATTATAACAACCGATCCAACCTTTAATTGAAGATTGTGAGGTGGCAATCCTAGCTGACCCGGCAGACTTCGTACTGCCTAATTAAATTGCAATAAAGTCCTGTCAAAATGATTTGTAATGTGACATTATTTTGTTCCTACATATTTTATAGTCGGGGCAAAAAATTCTCCTGAACAGAACTGTCACCCTGGTGATAGGGTGTTGTGAATAAGAAATATAATTAAATAAAACATATAAATAAAAAGATAAATAAATAAAAAATAAGTAATCTCTTTATTGTTAATCATGTGAAACATAATAATTTTTATTTTCATTGTAGTGCATGATTAGATCGGTAATTAGCTTGGTTTGTAGCATTTCGGGTTCTTCTAACTAAATTGATTCGTCTAATAGGAGGCATATCTATATTATAGATTATTTTGTCACATGCAATAATTAGCGATCATAGGTAAATAAACACTGCACAAAACACTATATAGGTAAGAATTTGTTTCGTGTATAAGTTGACAAAAGCAAACTCATTAGGGTAGGTAACCTAAAATCCAAGGAAAAAAAACACTGACATCGACAGTTTGTTGTTGTTTCAACTTTTTTTTAATTTGATATGACTTGCAGTCAAATCCTTCAAGCCATATTTAAAATAGGGAAAAGAAATAATAAAAACTAAAACTTATGAAATACTTTTGGTAACGCTGGTTTTGTTTGACTGATGTAATGACTTGAAAACTGATGCATTTTAAAGTAAAACAAATGAAATAATATCGCGAAGCCAACCAAATTGAACTATTCGATTTCGGTTTATTTTATTTTTTTTATCTGTGCTCCAACGCACACTGTTTTGATATTTATGATTGAACGTTGTACAGAGGTAATAAAGTGCAAATTGACTCTTTGACGTTAGGAACATACCTACATGGTTTAAACAACAATGAGTGCTCGTTTTAGTTAGAAAACGTTTGTATGGGAAAAAGAAAAGGGCTGGTTTTAGGGTTTTACCGGCAATTATTCGAATTTTTCTCGCCGTAAAAACCATCTGTGAACTTCAACAAACATTAAAAAAAAAAAAAAAATGGCCAAATTGGTCCAGGCGTTGTTGAGTTATGCGCTTACCAACACATTTTGTTATTCATTTTTATATTATAAATATATATATATATATATATATATATTTCAATTTAATTTTCATTCAATCATAATTTGTTTAAGCCATTCAAAAAATAATAGAATATTTAATCATTTGACTTTATTTTGTTTTATTGTGCTTATTAATGTGTGCAGTAAATACTGGAAAGCTATTCAGGGAATGGTTTACAAATAACTTTTATTGGAGATGCTGGGACCACACAAAGCATAAATTTCCGGGTAAGAATCCGAACACAGTATCACTGTGAACACTATTTTGTAGTGATATAGTTGTTTTCATTAGAATGTACCAATTTACAAATATCTGTAATTTTTCATGAATATTTAGGTTCCACTTAAAAGAAAAGAAAAATACAATGTACAGTTTGAAGAGATCGCAACCTTTATATTTATGTTTCGATATTTCTTAGAATGGGTTTTTAGTTGCATGCTTAAAGCTATCTTAAAAAATTTTTTCTGTGTTTGTCACTCACTCAAAATAAAGAAACAAATACTTATATGCATTTGATTTACCTGATGATTTATCTGCACTAATTGCGTTCGGCCATGTTTTTAACAATGGTTGGTTCGATCGGAACATTTTCAGAATAACGTAACTGGGCGCTAAATAAAGTAGTTTAAAGTGCCGAAGTCTACCATTATCTCTGAATCATTACGTAGAAAGGGCTTAAAAATAACCGAGGTCCAATAATAAGTTCTACAATAAACAAAATCCTAAGCGTTTCAGGCACTATATATATATATATATATATATATATATATATATATATTCCATTATTTTCTGCGTTTAGCCTGAAACGCTTAAGATTTGTATTATTGTAGGACTTATTATTGGACTTCAGTTATTTTTAAGCCCTTTCTACGTAATGATTCAAAGATAAACGGTAGATTGTAGACTACGGCACTTTAAACTACTTAATGTAGCGCCCAGTTACGTTATTCTGAAAATGTTCCGATCGAACCAACCATTGTTAAAAACATGGCCGAACGCAATTAGTGCAGATAAATCATCAGGTAAATCAAATGCATATAAGTATTTGTTTCTTTATTTTGAGTGAGTGACAAACACAGAAAAATTTTTTAAGATAGCTTTTAGCATGCAACTAAACACCCATTCTAAGAAATATCGAAACATAAATATAAAGGTTGCGATCTATTCAAACTGCACATTGTAATTTTCTTTTCTTTTAAGTGGAACAAAAATATTAATGAAAAATTACAGATATTTGTAAATTGGTACATTCTAATGAAAACAACTATATCACTACAAAATAGTGTTTACAGTGATACTGTGTTCGGATTCTTACCCGGAAATTTATGCTTTGTGTGGTCCCAGCATCTCCAATAAAAGTTATTTGTAAACCATTCCCTGAATAGCTTTCCAGTATTTACTGCACACATTAATAAGCACAATAAAACAAAATAAAGTCAAATGATTAAATATTCTATTACTTTTTGAATGGCTTAAACAAATTATGATTGAATGAAAAATCAATGGAAATGTAAAATTATGCTCCAATTTTCGTAAGAAATACCTAGTTTTTTTTTTCGAAAAACGTATTTCATATATGCATAAATAACCATAGCCATGTGTTGAACAAAGTTACAATATCTGTATCGAATGTAGTATTGCAAACTATTTCTTGGCACCTGTATACAAAGAAATATTTTGTTAAGTAGAGAAAATAATTTTTATGTGTAATAAAATCGATTTCAGGTACCCCGAAGAGCAATTTTTTCTCAATACGGTAAATAAATCTACCGTAACATATTCACATATACTAGTACAGCTCTGAAGTGTGATCGTGCTCTTGATCGCTTGCAACAGGTTCCCAGCACATAAGTTAGCCAATGGAGAGTCAAAAGCTGTTATAGTATGCATTTTTTATGACGTTATAACGTCTTATAAATCGATGAACGCAGGCTGCACGTATGAAAAAGCATGACTCATTGTCACGTTCCGCCTGAGCCGAGCGTGCAAGAACCGGCCAACCACCGTGCGAGAAAATCTTCTATAATATCAAACAGCTTAAGGTGGGATTTTTAAAAGCAGCAATTTAAAATTTTTGTATTTATTTGTCCAATTTCGTCATTTCAAATTAACAATTTATTGACATTGATTTGATTTCAGTTTATTTCTGTAACTAATTGTTCGTGATTATATTTAAACAAATTATTTAAATTAAATTTGCAAAAACTGTAAATAATATTTGAAAATTAAAAAGTATGCAATTTTTCATGAATGTTTTCTTATGACGTTATCACGTAAAATTATCGTCCGTAAACCGACTTTACAGACAACCTCCCTTTTTTTTAGCCTGAAACATTAGCGACACAGCTGGTTCCGCGGACGTGGTCGATATCGCGTCTGGGTCCCAGCCATGCCTGTGTCTGGGAGCGAAACACTTGACGAGCGAAACTCGTGATGATCTCGTTGTCACCGCTGTCACGTTTCAGCAGTTTCTCTTCTGAGCGATTTCTGTCACGTCGACGCCGGACTCGTGCGCCGGGAGAAAGGACCGCCTGAGTCAACACGCTTTCAAACAATGCCACACGAATCTGTTGCTGAGTGAGCTAACAAACGTGTTTGTTAAAGGGGAGAGATATGAATCAAAAGACGCCAAATTTGTTTCAGCAGTTTTTCTCTTTCTCTTTCTATCTTTTTCTCTCTCTTTATATGTATATATATTTAAATTGTTTACACTGTAATTTGTCTTCGGTTAAGCAAAGATAATACATCGAGTTTTTCAAAGCATATAACATAGTGTATTTTGAAGAGATTTTAGTCATCGCTAAAAATGAATACTTTTCTAAACGCCAATGATTAGTAGGGGCAGGTATTTTTCGCGAAAAGATCTGAACACTTATTAGACTGCAACATGTTATACCCGCACCTGTGGTTTATTCCTTGTGATTGGCGGCCGTCTGCGAGAGAAGTCGTTGCCTTATCTGACCGAGCCACTCAGGGCGCGTTTACTTCCAAACTGAATCACTGTGATTGGTGTTGTTATAATAGATTTGCACCTGGGAGAAACTCACCCTATCACGAAACACAGACGATGCTATAGTGTTTTAACTTTTATCTAGTCTCGAAATCTTTTCGCGAAATGTGCATGCTTCTAACGGTGAGCCAAAAGCAGACCCAGCACAATGGTATATGTGTTTCAATTCTCGCCTACCGTGAAGGAATATGTGAATTTTTCCGGTCTCTACCAATGACTTCAAAGGGAAAATATTTGTAGCAGCCAGTCACAAATAACTTGTCACTCCACTCAATTATATTCTATGCTTTCACGAAGCTTTATTAGGAAAAATAATAATAAATCGTATTGCCCACAAAAGTTTTTAAACCAATATGACTTTTTTTTCTCAGTTTCTTGTACTAGTTGGGTGCGCGCAATCGATTTGAACGGCTGTGTGAAATGTCGTAGCTGTCAATCACAGAGGATTATCCGTCACAGCTGTGTTCGAGAAATCTCGCCACCAGCTCGTGTGAAGCCAGAAAAAACGATAGGCCGTCGCGTCCGTCCGTCACCCGTCCGTCATCCGTTCGTCCGTCCGTCATCTGTTCGTCCGTCCGTCATCCGTTCGTCCGTCAGCCGCCCAACGATTACCGACACTCCGTTCATCCGTCACAATATTTCCTCTTTTAATACGCTGCCAACTGTTGAGAATACCTAAATTTTGGAGAAAATTACTCTTGTAAAATTATATCAGTTTGACAATCGTATAATCTATGTACTCTGGTATTTATTCCAACATTTTCAAAGCTACCATGTATAATTAATTATCTCTATCTCCCGGCCAGCTAAAGCTCATCAGTAGAGACCCGTGAATTTCGCGGATTCAATGACCTCCAGGATAGACTCCAATATCCTCTACACACTCGGGCAAATGCCAACTGTTCATTGGCTGTTGACTTGTGAGTCGTCTCGACTGGGTGGCCTGTGATTCGACATTTCTATGCGTGAGGGTCTCTAATTGGCCCTCAGTCCTCCAGATTAACAGAGAACCAATGACAGAAGCAGCACTAAGGTATAATTATTTGAATTTTAGCATAACACGAAATGAATCCGCGAAATTCACGGGTCTCTACTCATCAGTCATCACACAAAGGGCAGAAGGCAAGCCTCGGAGAACAATGTAATGTTCTGCCGCATCAGGACGGTGAATTTAAAAGCTGGTGCATCGGAAGACTTGGGTCACGGAGTGCCGTTAGGTTCCACGCTACTCAGAAAAAAAAATACATGTGTAGCGCGTGACAATGGACTTAAGCCACAAAAGTTAAAAATAAGACCCGAAAAAAGACAGCCGAAAATAAAGTAAATCTCCCTTGCCAATTGCGGTGGGAAGCGTAGAATTTATGGCATTCTCAGGTGTTGGAGAAAGCTCGAAACCCAAACAAGTGTGAAGTATAGGAAAATGAGTCACTAATACACTACGGTACATGTTAAGGCTAAGATCCTGAGTTTCTCGCGAGCTGGCAAAGACACGCGTAGTTATCTTTGTCCTCAACAGAGCGCACTAGTAGTACGGCTGAACGATGTAGCGACGCGCTGAAAAAGGATGGGGGGGGGGGGGGGGGTGGAAAGAGGACGCTGTTCTCAGAATTCTTATCTCCCAGCGGGGTGTCATGTTTACGACAGGTCTGGAAGAGGGGGGTGGGGGAAGAGTGTACTCTGCCTCGGCGAGCATTTAGATTTCCAATCCCTTTGCCATTCTGTCCCTTTCCACCACACCCACTCAAGACTACTCGATCCTCAACAAAGCGCAAGGGAATAAATATTACTATTTTTGGTACATTTCAGTTAGAAACCTGTACGTAACCGAGTGCAACCCAAGGTAATTATAATAAATATTAATTTGGTGCACTACACATATACGATATACAAATTGTATGTTTTACTGCGGTGATTATGTGGCCAAAACTGTCAGATTTGGTCTCTTTTGCAAGAACGCTCGTTCACAGCTAACCACTACATTCAAATAAACTGGCCAGTAATGTAGTTTTCCTGCCCCTGTAAAAAAAATAATAATTTTTAACTGAGTACTACAAAGGTTTTGCGCTTCTACAAAATTATTTTTTTTTTTTCCACATTTTGTCACAGGTGTGTGCGTATGTGTATTATACAAACAGTTGAACGTTGACCATCTAATAGCATGACTTTATGTTGCAAAACGGTATTATTTGCTATATTGATATCTGATTAGAACTGTATTTTTCTGTGCAACTATATATATATATATATATATATATATATATATATATATATATATATATATAGGCGAACTTTTTATACTATCGGATAATTTTTGTAGCTGAATATCTGTCTTCAAAATATTGCAGGTTATTGCATTAATTTTAGTGTTTTAAATGTATTATGTTTTTATGTATGTATACATGAGGCTAGAGCTAGAAAAAAGTTTTTGTTTGCTTTTTTAGCTGACCTGTGGCTTTTGATTACACTTTTTTTTTTATATGTGATGTTTAAAAACGTTATTAGTAAATGTCCTGGCATTCGTACTTCTTGTAAAAAATATAATCATATTTTCGAAAATTAAACTATCATTTAGTAATTTATTATTGCAATATAAATACTTGTGTATGCCAGTCGCGTCTGGCGAAATGAGGAGCTCCTTCACGCTATCCCTACTGGTGACGTCAAGCATCACTGGTAGTTCGTTTTTTATGTATGAACTGGATGTCAAAGAGGCTCGAAATAAACATCAGTTGTAACTAATAATAATAATAATAATAATTTAATTATGAAAGGGCCACATACTCGAAGAATCGCCTTCTCTACGCAATCAAACGTGTTTTAAAATATCTAAGGAGTAGGCTACACGTCATAGGTTGTATAAGAATATTTCGGAGGGAGCTAACCAAGGATATTTTATCGTGCATACAGATAAAGTGATATTTTAAGAGTAGTATTATCCCCCCCCCAACACCACCACCAAACTGATGGATTTATTGGCACATCCGTACATAAAAAAAAAACACTGCTCCAGAATCTGCACCTGAATCGTCTTAGTGGGAAAAAGGTGTACATAAATTACGAGATCACTGAGGTTATAATGAAGGTAATCAACCAGAGTAAGTGATTAGGAGCAAGGAATACTAATGCAATAAATATTCCATTGATATAATTTAATGATAATTTTTACTCACGTTTTAGAAGTTGATATTGCTGAATAGCAAATTTTTCATTTTAAAATATTGTAACAATGAAAAATTGCGAACCAATAAACATTTTTTGCTTAGTATATCATTTTATTATGTCTTAAGACAAATGGAAACTAGATATTATGAGTACGAAATATTTGTAAGTAATAAAAATTTACATAATAAAATACTTACATTCATACAAAATACAAATATTTTTCTTAGATATACAAGTATAACTACATTTCATTTCCGGCCAACGAACAAATAGTTTTGCTTTGGGCCCTGATAATAATACATAATTACATTTTCATTTTTCACCAAAAGTACATGAGGCACAAAAGTCAATAAATCTTAAACACACAATAAAAATATACCCAGATACAAACACCAATACAATAAAATAAAATACAATACAATACAATACTAATTTTAACTGAACATTTTTTGGATATATGCATAATTTTATTAAAATTAATCAGAAAGTAATGCAGTTACATGTTTGCAACCTTACGTACTTCACTTGCCTTTAACGAATCCGGATAAGTTCAATGTTTAGCCAGCCGAAAAGGATGTTTAGATTTTATTTTTAAACGCATGTGAAATTAGTCCTTTTTTTTTTAACACTTCATCGCTGTCACGTGAATTTACGGCAACATACATTATTATTGTACTTTTGTTTTGTAGTAACGATCTGTAGGCTAAATATGTACATGTGTTTGTTGAAACTTCGTTTTAAACATCCATATACATAAATTAATTTTGTCAATTTATTTATAGATACCAGTAAAATACAAAATAAATTATATTTATTTTACGTCCTCTTAAATTATTTAAATGATATATAAAATATGACCAAAAATATTTCAAATGAAGAAGTATTTTCAACTTCAAGTACGCGAGAATTACACAGACTCATTTACTTGCGTATTGCATAGCATACATACTTCACGTCCATTTCTGACAGTCTTGCAAAGTCACTTCCAAAGTATCTACAAGTATATTCTTCAGGCGAATTCGGACACGGCATTATAATCTTACATTATATCTAGAAGACGTGTTCTTACATTTGCTTGGAGTTTTAAATTATTTTTTTGAAATAATAAAGTCAATTTTAAAGTTTAACTCATTGCAGAAACACTTACGCAATATATTTGGTGGTTCTCTGCAAGTGTATTTTGTGTTTTATTATAGTTTGATAATGAAGTTAATATGAATTTATTGCCTTTTTTCTGATATGTGTATACATTAGATGTATATGAATATAAAAATTTATGTAACAGGATGAATCTTAAATGGTTTGAACAGTTATCTATAATGACTGAGTAGGTTTTTTCATTAAAAGCCTTTCTTTTTTACTGTTTAAGTTGGATTTCTTTATAACTCAAAAAAATTATCACGTAACTAAAAAAATGAATAAAAGAGCAAACTTCTGTTCGTATGTAGGTGTTAATTTTGCTACCGTTTAAATCATGAAAATAATGTAATACAATTTGTTCTCTAGATAATTAGATTTAGAAGTAAGGCTACATATTTTAGTCATTACCATGGTACGACTTCCGGAAAAGTTTTACATTTATATATTTTTTTTACAGAAGGTACCGGAGCTTGCAGGTTGCGCAGAAAGGAATTGTATTGTTTGTGAGAGTTCTCTGTTCGCAGTAACACCTATGATATATGTTTGATGTTCTGTTTACAACTCATCGTTAAAACTAAATTTTACAGACTGATTATTATCCTTTTATTTAAAATCTAAGTTATTTACAGTGTTTAAAATATGCTTTCTTGCGTTTCGTTTTGTTTGTATGATATTTGAGTCACCCGCAAAGATAATGAGATAGATATTTTATACTGCTTCTTTCGCAGTTTTTTTAATTTTAGTCTTGACAATGGGGAAGCAATTATACAGGCTGTGCTAAATAGATAAATTATGCTTTATGTCATTGAGATCAAACTCTTCTATTTTTGTGCATTTTATAGTATTCCTAGTTTAGTTAATTTATCCAACAATATATTTATACAATCAAGGCCTTAGATGCTTTATAAAAAAAACTCAACTGATTCATAATCAGTTGCCGTGTATAGATTTATTTTGTAGATAATAAGCAGTATGGGTTTTAGTGCTTAGAGTTGATGTAAAACCATGTATTAAATTTGAAAGTATTTTGTACTTTTCATACTTAAAATTATCATACAATGTTCAAATATTTTTCGATATAATTAAGGACACCTGTATTTCGTGAATACATCTCGTGTCAGGCTATTTCACACATAACTGTAGCTTTTTTTTCTTAGAGGTTTGGCGAATTGCGGGCGTGCAGCAGTACGGTAACTACGTCCTCATTGGCCCCGTCAAGTGCGGGAAAACAGCCTTCACCGACCACAGCCAATAATTACAAGAAAAATCTACAGTGTTTTGTTAAATACCTTGACACGAAATGTATTAGCGAAATACAGGTGTCCCTAAATATAAGACGTAATTGCTCTCGGACGATAATTTTCTTTACTGGTATTATCACCTTTCTTATGCAGGAGAATAGTTTTTGTAGTCTTGTGATTCCCATTCTGAAATAATTCCAATAATGGAATATGTGTTTATTATAATAAATGGAGAAGTGTATATAATATTAGCAAATGGCTCATTAAAAATATGAAAAGAAATAATCATAAATTACAAATCATTCTACTGCACATAAATCACAGATTTTAAAAAGCAAAAATTACTATAACATTCAAAATATTACAGAGCGTGCAATGTAGAAAACACGGACGCATGTTGTTGTCTAAATGCAATAAATAAAATACAAGTCTGCGGCTTTAAAAACAAAAGAAATAAAATATTTCATAAATATTCAACGCTTGTAAGGGTACAACTATTACACTGATATGACATAGTTTTTCTAGTAAGTACATCATACAAATTCCTAACCAGGCACACACAAATATATAATTTGTGTTACACTTCAATAAATTTGGCCATGATTTAAACCTAATAAATAAAGAATGCAAACAAGCTAAACTCTACAGAGTATCGTCGAATAAAATCTGGGCCAAAAGTAAATCAATATTTTAGTGCTCAATACAATTCGAAGGAAATGGAAGATATTTTGTAGTATTATAAATGATAATACAAGGATTGCTGATTTGGTTTTGTATTAATTTTGAGCGTAAAACCACCCCGAAAATATTGAATAAATTTTTCAGTTAAGCTGCATATAAACTGAACTGGTTTGCTAGCTGTCTTGCTATCGTAAACATGACTGTGAGTCTGATTGGCCATGTTGGTGATATGCACGATTTTCAAGGCTGTCTCCCGATATTATATATGTGTTTTATTTTTATACAAAATGAAGCACGAATATGTTATATATTTCTTGTATGAGATACTAGTTGCAAAGACGTTACAGTTTGATTTTATGGGTAGTGAATCAGTGGTATAAAATAACTTCATTTATTTTTTCCCGATAACATCTTTTTGACATTAGTATAATATAATCACTCGCCAACCAGAGAACCTTATTTTTTGTAGTCATGAAAAAAAAATGTTTGTATTCAATATCAGCTAATAACTTACTATTGCTTATGTCATCAAATACATTTACAGTACTGTTCAATTTGTACAAGCATGAGAAGTAAACAATAATTAGAATTTTTTTATCAGATATAAAGCATCACTGTATCAAATTAAAAAAAAGAGTTCTCGTCAGCCACACAATTTCTGTCTCTCAAAATTCACACATCTGAAATTTTGCGTTTCTTTGAACGACTTTCTTGTGCCTGTATAATATATTCTGGCTCACGAATCGGTTGTCCCCTGGGACGACATGGATCAGCAAGCTCTGGCAACAAGCAGTTGTTAAAAAATCGCAACAATTTTGACTCCATTTTCTCAAGCCAGAAACAATCATCTCTCACAATTCTTTCTATTGAAATGCCTTTCGTTGTCCAAACGACAAAATCACACCACTTTCTTCGTGTGATGTGTAATTGCCCTTGCACTTGATAGTAGTAATTGTGAGAGCGATTCAAGCAAAGCTCGCCGTCGACAACTCTGCAAAAGAACGTTTTCAGCTGCATTGCTGCATCTAAAGGGTTAAGTTCCCTTGCAGAGTATGGACATTTCACCTCCACCAAACCATCTTCATCAACTAAACCATCAGGAGAAGCTGCAAGAAAGCAATGCTGAAGGTCAACGAAGAGACCACATTGTTTAACAGTATGGCCTGTTTGTTCTTCGTATAAAGCGACAGCTATGCGCTCGTTTGCTAGACCATGTATTGTGGCAGCATTCTCCAATACACGACTGTACACAATCGCTTCCACTGTCACTTTACACGAAGTATTTTCCCTCATTTTACAGACACGTCCGAAAAAGGAAGCAGTGACTCGTTTTCTCCGCTCCTTCATCCACAACTGACTGCTTCCTTGATCTCGTGTCTGCACCTCCAGATCATTCCTTTCTTGCACTGTAAGCTCTATGCTTCTCATCACAGACTCAGTCAGAATTTCTAGTTCAAGACCAGAAGCTGGAGGCTGAGTTGCATGAGGACCATAGCTCTTATCACCCTGTGGTTTAAATGATTCCGATTTCCGTGGTACATGCGGATTCATATCCAACCTTCGCCTACAGTTCGCCTGCTGTTTCTGTCTTTTTGCCATTAATCGCTTCACAGTCACTCCAGGGCTGTGACCTGTGATCGCCTTCATAGTTTGTCCATGCCATTTGTAGCGAAGTTGGAAAGACAAACCAGCAGCAGTAGCCCTACGGCTGTAAGACCCCTGCTGTGAACGGTTTATCTGCTTACCGCCAGCCATCCTTGCAACTAATGACATGTACATTTCTGCTTGGTTGGTTGTGAGATCCATTACAAGTGCTTGTGACTTTGCTCTCACTCGGTCAAAAGCTTGTTTGATTCCCACAATCAATTCACGAGGCAATGCGTCATAACTGCAGGGATTTTCTGTTTTACCAGCTCTCTCACACACATCTAAATTGCATAACTTATGGTCTCCAAACACATGGTTGGGCACATTTAGAAGTGTTGATTGAAGTAGCATAGCATCACCCCCACAGTTGCTGATACAACCTCTTGCACAGCGACAGAGGGCTTTGATTTTCGACTGGCTGAGATGCCGCATATGGATGCCCTTGGCTATGGCATAAAGATTCTTTTTGAGATTCTTCACGACATGGTTAGCACATTCAATCTTTTCAACATCTCTTCCGTACGAAACATTTGCAACTATGGCTGCATGCACACTTGAATCCCCATCACCAACAAACTTCTTAAATTGAAGTTTGTACTTGGCTTCACAGAACCGGAAACCTTCCACTATAATGTCTGCCTCCATTGCAGTGGAAGAATCAGTCCAGTTCCGGAAACACAGGTGAGGCGTGGGTTCCTTTTCCATCCGTTCGCTCCGAATGCATGCGGTACAATATTTGTTTCTCACACCAAGGAATAACAATTTCTTAGTGTAGAAGCCAATTATTATAGCACATCCAGACTTAGCAGAATACCTATGACCATAGGATCTTTGGCTCCAACCTCCATCCAAAATTCCTCATTTCCAACCATACAGATGCGTCCATCATCTTTCGCCATAGAGAACTCTTCCAGTGCAGCATCTTCCATTTCCTTCTGCAACATTGCCTTCCAGTGCTCTCCGATTCTGTTCTCGTGATAAGAAAAGCAACCCGGGCTCATAGGATGCATATCAATTAGTGACAATAGTTCATACAATGGTCCGTAGCCTAGACCAACCGAAATTGCGCCCCAAACAATCTTATCGTTGATATCTAAGTTGGTATCGATTTTGCATTTTATTTTTCTTCCCACTGGAAGGCATTCCACAGGCTCAGATTTGAACTGCTGCTCTTGATTGCAGTGAGTGCACTTAAATTTAAAATTTGTCAGCAGACCGTACCTGTTGACACTTTCCAGAAAATATGTTCCTGAAGATGAAATGGGACACCTGTAAAACCAACATAATAATAATTTCTGGTAACATCTCCCAAAAACATTTGTTACCCGTTTGGCTTTCACACAATAAACAAGACAATTTTTTACTAGCATCGGCAATTTAGCTATAACTATTGCTATACATTGGTACTCAAGCTGTTAGGTTGTGATTTTATTAATTTCATACAACTGCTCTAACAGCATAATATTGCATACATCCAAACTACTGTCGTTAAAATCGAACATAAATAGCTTGCAGTGAATCCTGAAAGATCTGCCCGACTCTTTGTGATAAAAGATTATTCTATATTTACGTAAATGTACGTTGAAGTGCACTGAGGTAAGGTGGTCAAGTTATCAGTACGGGTGTTACCTCGTTTCACCATACACAATAATCTTAGCAGCTCCTGAGCTCTGTCGAGTGACATGTGAACAGAATAAAATGAAAGAGATAAACTTACATGCCAGTAGGTTCGCTAATTTTTGAATATGAACAGAAGCTTCTTTATCTTTGTACTTATCAATATAATAACATGCACACCACTACAGTTTTCCCAAACTGTTGATGTGCATGTCACAATTAAATAAAAAAATAATTGTGACATGGCTCGAACAGATATACATTTTACATGCTTAAAAATTATGCTATTTTAATGTAAGTCTGAAATGTTGTTCAAGAAAAGGATACAATTTTCATTTGCATTTCACTGTGCTGCAAGAAGCCATATGGCCATGGCCACATTTATTCGCGCATTTGCCCTCTTACACATCATGGTATAGTAAAACACTATTTCGATCGTCATCGTCTTCACCTCCAAAAATTAATAATAAAAAATTAATAAAAAATAAATTGGATATTTACGTTGAGGTATTAAAATGTTACTTACTCGTAGAACAGATAGGTACTATCGCCATATCGGCAGACACGTTGGCACGTCCAACTGTCGTAAGCCAAGCGTGCAAATGTTATGATGCTATCTTCTTATAAGTAACAAGAATATGCACAATTAGAATATTACGTTTTTAAATTATTAAAAAATATATTTATCTTGTTCCTTTTACTATGTTTCTTAAAAAATTTCTGCAACAACGTTCTTCCGAAAGAAGGTATACACCGATTTTAAAGGTGCGTGCCTACTTTTTAATTTTATTTTTTTAGTAATTAGAAAATAAAAATTGGTACTTTTCCCACTTTCATCATTGAGGCTGCGACCCAAATTTAAAGTTTCCAGCCCTTTTGACAGTGGGTTGGAATTTGTATAGGCCATTGTGTGAGCGAGTGAATTACTTTTTGCATATTCGAGCAATTCTAAATTTAGGCCCTAAGTTTAATTATAACAATTTCACGTCAGCCAGAAAGCTCAAAGGCTGGTAAAACAATAGAATTTTATTTCATATAATTCTGTATCAATTTCATCTAAGTATTACACACCCATTTAAACACAATTTCTATACATAATAATTTTACTTCAGCAAGGTCTTCGGTTTCTTGTAACAAATAAAATTACCTAAAAAAATAACTGGACATACTTAAACAAAGTTTTTAAATTGTAACATTTGCCAAAGAATTTAAATAAATCTAACTGCAAATGTAAGAAAACAGTATAAAGGTCTTTAAAATTGTATTTTGGAAAATTACCTCAATGTTTATTTGCTAAAACTCCTCATTTCACTTGTTGTGTGTGCGCGCACGTGGAACTTATGTTTCTATGATCATTTATAGTTGCAAATAATGTAGCGGAAGTTAAATTGAAAAATATATAATTCTTTCTGGCCAATATTTGTTTACAAACAAAATTTTACAGACCCCAAAAGCAAAAAAAAAAAAAAAAAAAAAAGAATCGCCACTGCCTTGTAATTGTGTTTCTAACGAACTTGTATAACTAACGAAAATGTGTAACTGCTAGGGGTTAGTGATACAATAAATGCTTGGGTAGTGAAAAATCCATTGTTGAACGACAGCATCGAAAGATTGGCCCTTATTTTTGTATCGTTATATACATAACTAAATAATTACGGGAGGAAGTGGCCGTAGGAGGCTGGTCCGCTCGGCGCGCAGGGGGGTTCCTTTGCGCGGCTGCCAAAGGTATGAAATTAAAAGAAAAACATAACATTGTTCGTACTGCAATTCAACTTTGCATTGCTTAGTGTAAAACTATACGATAAAAATGGAACCCTGTAATTTTTTAGCATAGTAATTATTTTTTTTGTTTGTTGGGGCAAAAGTCCATCTTTCCCCGATGAAAATTTTACATGGTGTGCAATTTTTTTTCCACTATAGTGTTTAACCTCTTATCGAATAAAGGCTTACTACGTTAGTAAGTAGCTCCACCACAGTTCACTCGATATATGCGTTAGCTGTGATTACATTGGCTATTTATCTCTCCTCGTCAATATGGCTCAAATATATTTTCCTTTTATTTTCAACATTTATTAATTTAAATCGGTATTGTTACATATCTATCCTATTTACTTACTAACTAATGAAGTCAATAAGTTTGTAGAAGAATTTTCAACCTTCCAGCCGGTTAAACGTTCAGAAGGCGGTAAACAGTAGTGGAAAAAAATCTAAATAACTCAATTTTACATAAAACAATTTTTACCTGTGTCTCTCCAGAAGACGGCATTGCACCATGAAGTGACGAACGTCAACCATCATTCGACCCTCTAACATACTGAGTCCCGGATCTGTCTGTGGCAATGGAGGCTCGTAAACCACTATCAGCGGAGGAAGGTCATCATTCCTAGAAGAGTTATTCCCTTTTAAGAAACATAGCCCATACAATAATTTTTATTCATATGAGTATTATCACATGAATTCTAAATTTACCTGTCATATCACAAACAAGATATGTAAGTGTAAAGCTTACCCTTGATAGTCATCGGACAGAGTATGTGTACTGTCATCAGTGTTGCGTGATGTACACGCCGCCACTGAAGACGCCATGGTGGTTACATCTGGCACTGTGGGGACCGAACTTTCACCGCCTGGGCTCTCTGGCAAGGTTGGTGTTGCAGGACCATTACCAGCAGGCAGAGGGTTCTGTGTCAACCCCAGCTTCTTCTTTTTTCTCGCTAATGTTGCAAGCCTAAGTGAAATAATATAATTCATTAGAGTAGTTAAAGAATTTTAATTTGCCTTTGCTTTAATATTCATTAAGTTTGCTAGTTTAAGATTTATTAAAAATTTATTTAAAGGAAACTATTTAATTAAAAATAGCCTGTCCCCCCCCCCTTCTTTTTTTTGTGATTCATCTGCTGTTTGCCTAGATTTAGTCCATTAATCATTAATCTCTCTGTTGTCTATTTTCATCTGTAATATTTTTTAAAATATTTCTGAGTTAAGTGGTTTTTGTTTGTTGATTTTACTCTCGAATTGTTTAAGGTTTTTTCTGGGTGCACTTATAGCAATTTTTGCGGAAATTTTGATTTATTTACTACACATTATAGCATAAGTTTCGACCAATAGGTGGCACGGTAAAATGTCTAACATGTTTTTTATGTGATTAATTACGCATTTGTATTTAAAAATGCTTAAACTGTCTTTGGAATTTTGAATTCTATTCTGAACCACCTTTAGCATGTTACTGAATTTTACGTAACTATAAAAGATGTTGTCAATAACTTAATATGTTGCTCAGAATTCATATAGTATTACATTTGGCAAATTTTAAACCTGTAGATGCTCTTTAATAGTACTTAATTTTTTTTCATTATTTTTGCAAACAGTAGTTGTACCTTCGGAAATAAAAAGTAAATATTACAAAACTAAACTTGAAAAATATTTATCTACTGTATTAATCTTTATGCTACAAAACGAAATTTCGTTTGTGTGTGGGTACATTTTCACATTTGTAGTGTTACGTAACTGTTTACATACACGGATATCATCGTGATTATGGTTAAATATTTTTTTTATAAAATTAGTCAAGATTTAATTTAATAATGGGCCATTTCAGCGAAAAACTTGTAATGAAATGTTGGTATTCTGTAAGACAATGAGTTGAAGGATTGCTGGAATCAGAAGAAAAAAACAGTATGTGACGAAATTGTTTGTTTGTTTTTTTCGAAAGAGGAAGTATCTAAAATAAACTTAATCTCATAACGTGCCAGAGACGATTAAATGTTATGTTTTTGTGCACGTAAACTGTCAACAGAAAATAAAATTTTTCTAAATGGCCTGCTTGTTTTGAGTGCATTATATACTGTATTTTATATACGCATTTGTTATAGGAATATACTATAAACTTTGACTTAATGGAACGATGTACGACATGTAATATGATTTGTCTTGTCATTTAGGTTGTATTTCCCAGGTTAGAACGAACAGTTACAACTCAAATGGAATTTTTAAGTAAGTACTTAAGTTTAAAAATTCATAATATGTTTGTGCCGCGTAGAATGCATGAAAACCATCGATAACTATATAATAATTGCCGCGGACTAATACGTATGCACTCATTTATACAAATTTGATTTCCTAGTCTAAACTCCCCCGTATCAAATACAGTCCTGCTACGATATTTGTTTTGTTTGCATTCATTTTGTTTTAGCACACCAATGTTTTTTTATGGCATATAAAACGTGCATTTTGTATCTAATTCTTATTCCTTACATTACTTTCTTTAGAAAATTTCAAATACGTAAGGAAAAATCATTAAAAAAAATATAGAATTTAAACGTACCAGCGGTGCGACTTCCTGAAAGATTTTATGTAGTTTTACGTTTCATAGTCCAAGAAACCCATAACCATCATCAGTTCTAAAGTGATATGTATATGTATGTATATATATATATATATATATATATATATATATATATATATATATATATATCACAATTTTATGAACACGATAACTGCCGTAATTTTTCGCACATCAATTCCAAACTGATACATAAAATCAAGTAATGGAAAATCTCGATCGAGTTCGTCAATGGACAAAATCAGTCCATAGGGGTAGAAATGGGGAAGGTTTTTTTTAACAGAAAAATCGCAACAACTTCCATAATATGATGCATATCGCATCCGTGTGAACATAAAGCTTAAAGGAAAAAATAGGAAGAACTTTTGTCTGAATAAGTTTTTGATACGACCAACCATAACTGCAAGGGGTGTAAAAATTAAAGTGTTTCGGACCAAAAAAATCGTAACTCTCTTATTATGCATACTATCGAATCCGTTATAATTCTTCAAAAACCTTGTAATTTTTTAACTAAATCTTTTGTCGGAAACAATTTTTGATTAGACGAACCATTTTTGCAGGGGTTAAACAGGAATTGACAAAAAAAAAAATCATTGCTCCCTTAGTAGGCACACCATCGAATATGTTCTAACTGTTTGTAAATCTTATAAACGTTATCAAAAAATTTTGTCTGAAACAATTTTAGATACACCCAATCATTGCAGAGTTATCCTTAATTTTCGCTATAGCAAAAAACTATGGGGAAATATTGAATAAACACAATCTCTTTCATTGCTATATCAATTTGTTATTTAATTTCAGGTGTTGCAGTTACTAGGAAACATGTATCACATTAAAAGAATATTCATATTTTTAAATTTTTATATAACCAAGCATCACTGCAATGGGTGAAATAACAAAAAAAAATCATTGTTTGAGTAACTACGCTATATAATATATACGTCTTAATTTTTTATAAAAATTCGAAATACTATCTCAAACCTTTATCAAATAAATAAATACTACAAAATATACGGGCGAAAGGGATTTTTAATATAATGCCATTGATTTTAACACCAACACAGTATGTACAAGAAAAGGGTAATGTAATTATTTAAAAAGAAAATTACCGCTAGTTATAAATTAATAAATTCTTTAAACTCTAAACCAATAAAACGGCTAATAATATAAATATATATAACATAAATATATACATATGAATGGACTGGAATTACTTTTCCGGGGAAAAAAAAATACAATATGTGATTACAATGTAGAACAAGTACATAAAAATACTTACTCAAGTTGGCGTCGATGGGCTTCTTTCCATTTCCTGCTGTGCTTCATTTTAAATACACGTCCACTTACTATTGCTGATACTAGTGTTGTGTTTTGACCGTTTCGAAGCGATAATATTCCCGCCTGAACTCCTGCGATATTCGAGGCATCTAGTGAGTAAACTCGGAACTAACCGGAGCTCTAGCGGCAAACTGTTGAACTCGTTCCTTTCATCAGCGGCAAGTGACAGTTAAATCACAATATTTTGTACTCAGATTATTTAAATTCTGTACGTTGTATTAAAAAAATTAAACCGAAGAATTGTTCATTGTACCTCCTTTAAGTTGTGTGCAAAGTAACAGCCGTGTACCGTTTAAATATATACCTAATATTTAGTTTTGAAAATTTCTAAATTAAAATTAAATAAGAAAGAATTTTTTGAGAAAATTTTCATCATCATATTTACAAAATTCAAAGTTTTATTTACAATTCTACTGTTTATTAATTTTTTTATCTACTACGATATTCATGGGAGAAATAATTTTCTTGGAGGCTGCAAAACTAAGGATCTTAGCCTTAAAAACCAACATACATTTGGGATAGTACTCCCTTACTAAGCAACAACATGCCAACTTGCATATTGTCTGGCAGAATTATATCACGGAGGGATGTCACCCGAAGAGTGAGAAAGATCCGTTCGTGTCTGCACACCGGAAATTACTGTCTGGATGGAGTTGGTAGATCGCATAATTTAAGTTTGGGCTTTGGGGTCTAGAGAGAAAAAAAAAACAACAACATGGTTAGGGGCAGGCATTTTTCGCGAAAAAACCTGAACGTCTACTAGACTGCAACAAGGTATACCCGCACCAGCTGTTTCTTCCTTGTGATTGGCGCCCGTCTGCGAGAGAAGTTGTTGCCTTATTTGACCGAGCCACTCAGGACGCGTTTACTTTTGCACTGAATCACTGTGATTGGTGTTGTTACAATCGACATGTACCTGAAAGAAACTCAGCCAATCACGGAACATAGACGGTGCTACATTGTTTTGACTTTCAGCTAGCCTCGGAATCTTTTCGCGAAATGTGCATGCCCCTAAACATGGTTGAGGATACGCGAAAGGTGGGGAGTAGAAGAGACCGTGGCTTGGAAAGTGCTGCTGAGTGGCAGGAGCCTCGGACAAAGTGTTGACATGAGTGGCGGGTAGGTGGCGCGCCGAGCACGAGGTTAGACCTAAAGGCTTGTAGCGTGGCACTCCCTGGTGACGAAAACCCGAACTGTCAGGGGGACCTTAGAATGGTCACTAAAGTGGTCCACGCACTGCGCACAGGAGCCGAGGTCTTCTGCAACCTCCAGGAGTGGGCGAGAGGAGGTGTAAATAGCGTTTGTTATAATTTAAGTACAGTTGTAGCGTTTTTTCTTGCTGAAAATCACCTTTACATATGTTTGAATGAAAGTGAGATATTATTAAATTCAAATATTAGTTAAGACAGATCATTCATTTTAGGTTCTATTGTTTGTAATATTCAGTTTATAAGTACATTCATATTACCAAATAAATTTATACAAAGTATTAAAATTTTTGTAATTGAAACAATTCTAACATTTTGCAGCATTAATCTTTATAAGCAAATACTAATTTCGTACAATTTAATTTTAGTACTGTTGCATAAATTAAGGAATAAAAAAAACATATATTCAAAGTAAACATTTATTTCTTTCTTCTGTGCGGTTATTGGTGAAAAAAGAGAATAAGTAATTGATATGGTTTATAAGTTCTTGTCATTAAGAACATGTATTGTAACACGACATATATTATCCTGTTTATTTGAGCATAGCTATTGATAGAGACCTGTCAAATTCGCGGATTCATTCGGTGATAGGCTAGAATTCAAACACATATACCTCTTAGATAATTTTGCTATTGGCTTACTGTTCATCTGGATGAAACTCAACCAGTTATAAACCCTCAACAAAAGAAGGATCGAATCACAGACAAACCAGCTGAGACGACTTACAAGTCGGCAGCCAATGAACTTGCGTTATTTGCCCGAGTGTATAGGGGTATGTACAGTCTATCCTGAAGGCCATCGAAACCGCGAATTTTGCAGGTCTCTAGCTATTGATAAGTGTATTTTAGATTGATCTGTATGTTTTATTTCACCTTGATTATTATCGGTGTACGACAGCAGCAAATTTAATTTCATCACAATGTAGAATATTTTGTTTGTAATTTACATAACGATTTTTTGGTACGGATTGGTGGCCAATTATACACTGTCACAGAAAAAGTTCGAGGCTATTTAAAAAAAAATGGTTGTCTGTATAGTCGGTTTACGGACGATAGTTTAACGTGACAACGTCATAAAAAACATTGATGAAATGATTGCATACATTTATGAATAAAATTGAATCATTTTTATTGAATTATCACTATTTTGTATGGATACAAAGAAGGAGTGAAATGAAATCTACAGTTTAATTGATAAATTTACTTTTATTTGCACTCATTAATTCAAATCTGTTTATTACTTTAACGAAGAGATTATTTTATCTATAACTTTTATACATGTTTGCTATTTAACTTCTTCCAATCTGTGATATTCTGTTAAGGATAGGACGATGACAGGAAAAGTAGGAAACGAATGGGAGTGTTTCAAGTTTAATGTGCCTCGAAAAAGTCAAATCGATGGTTGTTCCAATCGAGTGTAAGAGAGATAGATGCGGTGCGAGCGTACAATGAGCGTAACGGGACACAGCGTAACGGGACAACGTGCGTTACGGGACACTTTTTCGTGCGTGCAGCCGGCGTTCATAGATTTATTAGACGTTGTCACGTCAAAAAAAATGGATGCGTTTTCGTAGGCGAGCACGTGTGACTCGTTTGTGGCGACAGGTTGGACAGGGCAGCAGAGCTGCGAGCGAGCTGCAGAAGAGAGAAGCGACGGGAGTAGACGGGTTGTAACAGCTGCGCGAGTGGGACTCGCGGTCGGGAAGAGGAATCAACACCGAGGGTGCCGACTCCAAGTGTCCAGGTCCATCAAGACGTCCCGATGCCGAGGGTCTCCAGCTAGGACAGCTCAGTACGACGACGAGACCGTTTACAAACTGTCCATGCATTATCAGTAGAGACCTGTAAAATTCGCGGATTCATTTCTCGATAGGATAGAATCCAAATACTTTTGACATTATTTTGCTTCAGTGATTGGGCCACAGTTTATCTGAAGGACTATGGGCCAATGAAAAATCTTTAACAGAAGAATTAGCGAATCACGATCATTCCAGTCAACAGGTGTTACGAGTCGGTAACCAATCAGCAGATGTAATTTGCACGAGTGCATAGAGTATCATGGAGTCTATACTTTAGGGATTTGAAATCGCGAATTTTACAGGTCTCTAATTATCAGTAGGAGCATGCAGATTTCGCGAAAAGAATTCGGGACTAGTAGAAAGTTAAAACACTATAGCATCGTCTGTGTTTCGTGACTGGGAGAGTTTATCCCAGGTACATATCGATTGTAACAACTCTAACCACAGTGATTCAGTGTGGAAGTAAACGCGTCCTGAGTGGCTCGGTAAAACAAGGCGACGATTTCTCTCGCAGACGGCCGCCAATCACAAGGAAGAAACCACAGGTGCGGGTATACCTTGTTGCACTCTAATAAGTGTTCAGATATTTTCGCGAAAAATGCCTGCCCCTAATTATCAGGAATGTCAACGACGTGTTCAGATGCATTGAACCCCTCTTTCAAAATTTAGTTTAAATTTGCTATCTTTAATACCTGGAGGTGACCGTATCTTTCATGTGCTACTAAGCTAAACAACTCTCAATTCATTGCTAGCCGAGCTTTTATATATTTTAACGAAAAATAAAAGATCGAATTTGCATACTTTGCTTATGCAAGGTTTTACCAGATTTTGCACAAAGTAATCTAATTAAAATGGTGTATTCTTACTGCTGTCCACCCACATGCAATAAACTTTGTGAACATTGATGATTTTTAAGTCTTCGTGTAATAATTATATGATTTTCATGCCCTAATATTATTGTAATGGTGTGTGTAGTTTTAAAAAAACTGTCTTATGATTTGTATTACATTAACTTCCCGTAATGAATGATCTAAATGTAATGTTATGAATGCCGTTCATTTGTTTTGTCTTTCTGTGATCCCGAGGATCTGTAGTCAAAAGTGAATTCATGTGCACTTCCTTCATGCAAACTAGTGTGGCTTCGTTGCTTTGAAAACATAGTTCACGTTGTTTTGAGCATACCGCATACGAAATATACCTATAATGAGTAAACATTTAAGATTTTATTTAATGTTTAAATTATTCTAGTGTCGTACACACATTTCAATTGTTATGCAGCGTTCCTTAGTTTTATGTCTATTGAAATTTGCTCGTGTGTAGAGCATTTATGAACATCATAAAAAAATCGTAAATCATTTACTGTCATGTATTATTTCCAGTAGGCGTGTTGCAGTAGTTAAATATTATTTGATCACATTTAAAAACCATAATTTTAAAAGTTGTCAATCAAATATTTCTGAAATTGTGTCATTTATAAGCACTATTCATCTTTTTAGAAAATAGTAGGCCTACGTTAATTTACACAGGATTTTTTTTAAACAACCTTAACTAAATGAATTAAAAAATCTAAACTTCTGTGAGCAAAAAAAAAAAAAACTTTATCCAGATATGGATTTAAACTAAGCCAGTTTATTCTACCTTGCTTATACTATATTGTAGATAACTTCTAATTTTTTTAAAAGATATTTGACTAACGTTTTAACTCTGAGCTGAATGCCATAAATTAACACGTAAAGCATGCAACTTTCCGTATGATACAATACCAGCTAATGAAGAAACTGTTTTGTATAGAAAATCCAGCAATAGCAGTAGTGTATTTAGGGGTGTCGCTGGAGATATTTTGTCAGACAAAGTTGTTCTTATGAAACATCAATGCAGCCATCTTTTGAAACTTCTTTGGCTACCTAAATACCGCACCAAATAATGTGCGTAGGTTAAAAATTAATTTCAGCTTTACGCTGCACTGACGCCTTGAGAACAACAGTCAGTGCACACTGAGTTCTTCCATACACCCGAACTCCGTGGATCGTATGTGAACTCAGGTGGACTTTAACGTGACTAAATACGCCTGAAGTCTGAATCCACCTGTTCTCCGCTTTTGCAACAGCTAAAAAGTCTCTGTAGACAGCTCGGAACGGGATCCCAAAACATGTGTGTTCAAACATTCATTATTCTGTCCAAAATTCAGAAGTTAAATTGTTCTTTACAGAATTGGGAAGTGATTTTCACTTGCACGTTTTCTTTAGGAAGTTAATTAAATATTTGTTTGTAGTTAAGTTATTGCAAATTCAAAAGATATTTTGCAATTTCAAAGTATATTTATATGTGTACGAGTATTAATGCTTAATTTGCGATGATTTTTTTTTTCTAGTTTTAGAATAAAATCCATTAGTAAGAAGTAATTTTCGTTGCGGTATGGAAGATTTTTGTAAATGTAAACGTGACTATACGTGGAAAACATTTCATCGCCTAAATGTTATTTAGAAAATAAAAATGTTGGAGATTTTTTTGTGATTTATGATTTGAAAACCCGAGCTACCTCGTCGATTTATGGTAACAAATTTTTGAAATGAATATAAATCTTTTAATTATGTAGTATGCTAATTAAAAAAAACGTTAAAACGGAATCAAAGTTGTTTGCCATTCAATTAATGGATATAGTGTGGAGCTCAGAACTCATTTCATTTTTCAAGTTAACAAACAATGTCGAGAAGCGAGCGAGGAGAAACGAGAATTTGATCCTGTTTGTGCATGTAGCGATAGGCAGAGTAACCCGCCTGTCCGCTGATAACGCGGGTACGAGCAGTAACTGGACACGTGTGTCAAGTTGGCGACCACTCATTGCAATTTCAAGTTGGCGACCACACATTGGAATTTCAAGGTCAAAATTGGTCAAAAATTAGTGCTCAATTTGTGCTAATTTGTGCCGTAAAAAGAGAATTTGTGCTGCATTACATAAAAAGTTTCATGTCACGAATTACCTATGTAGTGCTCAATTTGTGCTGCCAGAAGCCAAAATTTCGAGATTATAGCAACGTAAACAAAAACTTTATAGCCCTTGATATTTTTGAAGCAAATTGACAGCTGGCAACCACACATTTGAAATTCAAGTTCAAAATTTGTCAAAAATTAGTGCTCGATTAAAGATAATTTGTGCCGTAGGAAACAGAATTTGTGCTGCATTACATAAAAAGTTATAGTATATAGTAAGTTGGTCGCCAACTTGACGTCAAGTTGGCGACCACCCAAGGAAAATATCAATTTTTTGGAATGAATTTCATGTCACGAATTAGTGCTCAATTTGTGCTTCCAGACGCCAAAATTTCGAGATTTGTGCAAAGTAAACCTAAAAGTTATAGCCCTTAATTAGTTTTGTACATGTGTCAAGTTGACGACCACACATTGGAATTAAAAGTTCAAAATTTGTCAAAAATAAGTGCTCAATTTGTGCTAATTTGTGCCGTAAAAAGAGAATTTGTGCTGCATTACATAAAAAGTTATAGTCTATAGCAGTGGTTCCCAAACTTTTTCAGCTGGCGACCCACCTTTCCTTATAGGAATACCTCCACGGTTTATCGGTCCGTGGTGGAGTAAAAAACCTTATTTGTATCGTATCCCTTCCTTATGTATATATAATTTACCATCAAATAAGGCAAATATATACACACTAGCTGCCCGACCCGGCTTCGCACGGCTATACTAATGGGGAAAAAATTAAGCCACATCTCCCATTTACAGTAATGGTAAATTTAAAAAAATTCAGTGAAAATTTATTACAATGCTGTATAATGTACCGGAGAGAAATTGAATAGCACCGATGATTTCCCGACTCGTGCACGCATCGTACAACTGATGTACCCGTACTTCGCTACGGCAGTCTACTGGCATATCACTCTTGCGCCGCTCATTATACATGCCCCTCCTTGTGGGTACGCCACTGCCGCGCGATGCCTGTTGCCATGGAGACGCAGAAGGCATGAACAATGCAAAATCCTGTTCTCATGCAGACAAAGTACCCACTGTTGCCTGGTTTTAACCACCCATGGGATCTAATTTTCGGAAAATGTCATCCTGCGTAACATAAGGAACATTACTGTGAAGTTTCAAGTCTGTAAAATATATATACTTGAAAAAAAGGGCAATAAAAACAAATTAAACACAGAGAGAGGAAAAAAACAGTAGTTTAGGTTTGCGATTTAAAGTGATAAAAAGTATTTAAATACTAATTGAACTCTTATGAGGGTACTGATTGCTTCGTTGTTAATATCACACGGGTGTTTTTTACTTGTATGGGAAAATTAAGAATGATAAGGCATCTAGTGCGTAGCAACAATGTTAATAGGCAATAGCGCCTGTGGCATTAACACACACTTCGTACGTGTACTGCATGTTGTATCTAACCCTCTCCAACGCATTTGATTCTAAATTGGACTTGTGGAAGGATCCCTCATGTTATTGATAATATAATATAGCCTATAGCCTTCCTCGATAAATGTACTATCCAACACTGAAAGAATTTTTCAAATCGGACCAGTGGTTCCTGAGATTAGCGCGTTCAAACAAACAAACTCTCAGATTTATAATATTAGTATAGATATATGTTTTTTTTTAAGATACCGATTTATTATTGATAAACAATTTGTGTTCTGATTTGAAAATGGTTGACAAAATATAAGCACTTTGTAGCAAAACAGTTATTTACTTAACAATAGATATGTGTTTGCACACAATTCGATTTATTTAGATTTTTCTTATCTTTTCTGATGGTTTATTCGATGGTTTCTGATAGTTTTAGGATCGAGTCGCGACCTACCTGTAACCCTTCCGCGACCCACTAGTGGTTCGCGACCCACCGTTTGGGAACCGCTGGTCTATAGTATGTTGGTCAAGTTGGCGACCACCCATTAAAAAGATC
This sequence comes from Bacillus rossius redtenbacheri, assembly GCF_032445375.1. Taxonomy (NCBI): domain Eukaryota; kingdom Metazoa; phylum Arthropoda; class Insecta; order Phasmatodea; family Bacillidae; genus Bacillus; species Bacillus rossius. The sequence goes on from NC_086331.1 coordinate 18,847,417, forward strand.
AATTTTTTAGAAAAAATTCTATGCCTGAATTAGTGCTCAATTAGTGCTGATCATAGCCAAAATTTCATAATTTGTGCTGCATTACATAAAAAGTTATTGCGTATAGTATTTTCGTCAAGTTGGCGGCCACCCATTAAAAAAATTAATTTTTTGAAAACATTCTATGCCACGAATAAGTGCTCAATTAGTGATGATCACAGGCAAAATTTCATAATTTCTGCTGCATTACATAAAAAAGTTATAGCGCATAGTACGTTCGTCAAGTTGGTGACCACCCATTTAAAATATCCATTTTTTGGAAAAAATTATATGCCACGAATTAGTGCTCAATTATTACTTATCACAGCAAAAATTTCATAATTTGTGCTGCATTTCATAAAACGTTATAGCATATAGTAGGTTCGTCAAGTTGGAGACAATCCATTTAAAATGTCCAATTTTGGGAAAAATTCGATGCCACAATTTAGTGCTCAATTACTCCTAATCACAGTCATAATTGGATAATTTGTGCTGCATTACATAAAAAGTTATTGTTTATAGTACGTTCGTCAAGTTGGCGACCACCCAGTAAAAATATCCATTTTCATCAGGAAAAAATTCAATGCCACGAATTAGTGCTCAAATAGTGTTGTTCGTTAATGTAAGATGTTGACGTGAATAAAGGTGCTCATCGCAGTGTAGATATGTGCTCGGAGGCTCGTTAATGTAAGATGTTGACGTGAATAAAGGTGCTCAGCGCAGTGCAGATATGTGTTCGGAGGATCGTTAATGTAAGATGTTGACGTGAATAAAGGTGCTCAGCGCAGTGCAGATATGTGCTCGGAGGATCGTTAATGTAAGATGTTGACGTGAATAAAGGTGCTCAGCGCAGTGCAGATATGTGCTCGGAGGATCGTTAATGTAAGATGTTGACGTGAATAAAGGAGCTCAGCGCAGTGCAGATATGTGCTCGGAGGATCGTTAATGTAAGATGTTGACGTGAATAAAGGTGCTCAGCGCAGTGCAGATATGTGTTCGGAGGATCGTTAATGTAAGATGTTGACGTGAATAAAGGTGCTCAGCGCAGTGCAGATATGTGTTTGGAGGATCGTTAATGTAAGATGTTGACGTGAATAAAGGTGCTCAGCGCAGTGCAGATATGTGCTCGGAGGATCGTTAATGTAAGATGTTGACGTGAATAAAGGTGCTCAGCGCAGTGCAGATATGTGTTCGGAGGATCGTTAATGTAAGATGTTGACGTGAATAAAGGTGCTCAGCGCAGTGCAGATATGTGCTCGGAGGATCGTTAATGTAAGATGTTGACGTGAATAAAGGTGCTCAGCGCAGTGCAGATATGTGCTCGGAGGATCGTTAATGTAAGATGTTGACGTGAATAAAGGTGCTCAGCGCAGTGCAGATATGTGTTCGGAGGATCGTTAATGTAAGATGTTGACGTGAATAAAGGTGCTCAGCGCAGTGCAGATATGTGTTTGGAGGATCGTTAATGTAAGATGTTGACGTGAATAAAGGTGCTCAGCGCAGTGCAGATATGTGTTCGGAGGATCGTTAATGTAAGATGTTGACGTGAATAAAGGTGCTCAGCGCAGTGCAGATATGTGCTCGGAGGATCGTTAATGTAAGATGTTGACGTGAATAAAGGTGCTCAGCGCAGTGCAGATATGTGTTTGGAGGATCGTTAATGTAAGATGTTGACGTGAATAAAGGTGCTCAGCGCAGTGCAGATATGTGCTCGGAGGATCGTTAATGTAAGATGTTGACGTGAATAAAGGTGCTCAGCGCAGTGCAGATATGTGCTCGGAGGATCGTTAATGTAAGATGTTGACGTGAATAAAGGTGCTCAGCGCAGTGCAGATATGTGTTCGGAGGATCGTTAATGTAAGATGTTGACGTGAATAAAGGTGCTCAGCGCAGTGCAGATATGTGCTCGGAGGCGCTCGCCATGGGGGAGCTTGGTCACGTGTGCATGACCAGCGGCACGAGTAAAGGCAGGATACTGCTAGTGCCACACGGGAAAAGAAAACAAAAGAGTCACCTGTTGGTTGGCAGAGTTAGGAAAGAGTTAAATTAAAAAAAAATTCAATCTTGAGAAGTTATAACACGTCCCTTTAAACATGAGAGAAAAGTAGCTTAAAATTGTCATAATCTCAAATAATTTACTAATTACGAAAATTCAAAACTTGTGCAATGAAAACTAAATAAGTGGCACATACTCACCTGCTGAAAGGTGTAGCCTAGGATCTATTCAAGAAAATATATTTAAATAATCAAAAAGGTAAAATTTATAAATTCTGATTGAAAGATAATAAGAGTTGTTGAGGAAAATAAAAAACATTTTTATCAGATGTTGGACATGGTTTAGATTATCGAAATGGGCATGATGAGGGAAGCAGAAAAGCACTGAGGATGAAATGAAACTGAGTCCTTGAGATCTGTGTTAAATGGGGAATGTACACCCCTGTTTATGGAATATCTTGGTATAGTACCACTCTACCTAAGTCTTAGCTCAGTTAAATGAAATGGGACTTAGCCTGCACATTCTGGAACTGGAAAAGACAAAATGAAAATTGAATGCTAGCTCAAAAAAGCGAAGCGAAACCTCAGTCCCAGAATCACACGTGTTAGCTTAACATAGGCTTGAGTTGTCAAAGATCTGAGGGGTGATCAATCCAACATGCTGGAACAGAAATATCTACGAGGGAAATTCTCAAAGCTAGAGTGGGCAAGAAAACCCAAAAGATCAACACCTCAAAAGGACTAAAGAAGAAGAGAAATATTTATTAATACTAGCACTCAAATTTAAATACTTATAAAAACTAAAAAAATAATAATAAAAAATGTTGTAAAACTAAAGGGACCACTATATTTAAGTGATCAATTGCATTTTCCATGTCTGGCACTAGGTTTAACACAGGAAATTTAAACAGAGTCGTCGAAAGGTGAGTGTTGGAAATGAAACCCAAACGACTCTCTGAAGATATCATGGCACATAGGCTCAGAGGACTGAGCGCATTTTAGCATTGGGGAATTAAGTGCTGCACAGTGGCTAATCGTTACCTTAGTTCTACTTCAGAACATACAATATTTTTAAACCATATCATGTCTGGAAGTCACAAGACTCCAAACAATGTAAAATAACAGCATAATGATGCAAAATTGAACTAATAACTTTAAAAGGAGTGCGAGAGAAAACTTAAATGTTAAATATCACTGTACATAGATGTACAAGCCACAGTGCTCAAATTTTTTGTACATAGCTGTACATCACATAACTAAAATTAACGTTAAGAAATAATTAAAAAGTAAGAAAATTTAATAGAAAATTCTTTTCAAATGCTTAAATTGTTTGAATAGAAAACCATAATTACCAAACATGTTATTAATTATTTACATTGAAAATGATAAATTTTGTAGAATAGCAGTTACTACTACAAGTGTGACTCTTAACATGGCATGTTTTTATATGTTATTAAATAAACTGTGAAAATCAAACAGATAATAAATTATTAATTGTGTTAAAAAAATCTGCATATGTAGGTACCTACAAAAAGAGAAGCCTTGCCAAGAAAACCTTAAACAAAACCAGATAAGGAACTTGGTAAATGTGTTAACATTAGTGACACGAACATTGACAAAAGGGGGGAAAAAATTAGTAAACTTTTCAATGTTTGATCAACTGTTTGAGGAAATTTAATTCACAGCTTAGTTGCTGATAGGACAGTCGATATTAATGAAATGTAATAAAATATGTCAAAAGATAATATCATTAACATTATGCTAACCGAGAGAATGTGCGGAAACATACACAAATTAATCCAGGAACCTTTTCTCTAAAGGCAAGAGTGATTGCTAGAGACCGGAAAAATTCGCGGCTTCAATGACCTTCAGGATAGACTCCAATATCATCTACATACTCTGGAAAATGTAACTGTTCATTGGCTGCTGACTTGTGAGTCGTCTCGACTGGGTGGCCTGTGATTCGTAGAGACCGGAAAAATTCGCGGATTCCTTTCGAAACAGGCTGGAATCCAAACTCGTTTAGCTTAATGCTGCGTCAGTGATTGGACCGCAATTTACCTGAAGGACTCTGAGCCAATGGCAAATACTCAACAAAAGAAGTATCGAATCATAAAAATCGCAGTAAACAGGTGTCCCGAGTCGGTAGCTAATTACCAGGTGATAGTTGCCAGAGTACATAGAGAATCGTGGAGTCTATCCTAGTGGTCATTGAAACCGCGATTTTTTCCTGTCCCTAGTGATTCGACACTTCTATGAGCGAGGGTCTCTAATTGGCTCACTGTCCTCCAGATTAACAGTGGACCAATGACAGAAACAGCACTAAGGTATAATTAATTGAATTTTTGCATAACACGAAATGAAACCGCGAATTTTTCAGGTCTATAGTGATTGCACTACTTTCGGTGATCGCGAAAATATCAAAACAGTAGCTAGACACATTGATGGATAGACTGCACATACCCCTGTACACTCGGGCAAATAGCGCAACTTTATTGGCTGCCGACTTGTCAGCAGCTGGTTTGTCTGTGATTCGATCCTTCTTTGGTTGAGGGTTTATAACTGGTTGAGATTCGTCCAGATGAACAGTAAGCCAATAGCAAAATTATCTAAGAGGTATATGTGTTTGAATTCTAGCCTATCACCGAATGAATCCGTGAATTTTGCAGGTCTCTATTGATGGGTAATTATTTTGAAGGTGTATAGTAACACGATTATGTAAATCACACGGGTATGTTTACACTTATGCATAAACAAGTCAAAATGACTGAAGTTGTACTTGTATAGTGCCAAAGAAATTTACTCTTTCATAAATTGATACTCCAGTAGTTAGTGACTGACCCCAAGAAATTGTAATAATAACTAAGATGAATAAATCACAAAGTATTTATAAGCCATTTAAAGTAATGATCGTTAAGTCAGTATATTAAATTGTTAAAGAAGCCATGGTGTAAAAACTACTGGTAGTATATTACTTGGGGATAGTAAAACGGTATTTTATTTATTTTGGTACTTTGAATTACTAAAATTGTTTATAATCATCTGCACTTAAGCTTCAATGGAGGTGAGAAGTACTGAGTACTGGCATAGTTGCAGTACATCTAAGATCACATGGCTATGCACTGTGTGTTTATAATCACACGCGGACAGAGAGGACGGGAGCTGTCGCGCGAAGAGTTATCGCTAGGGGCATGCATATTTCGCGAAAATATTTCGAGACTAGATGAAAGTTAAAACACTGTAGCATCGTCTCTGTTTCGTGATTGGGAGAGTTCCTCCCAGGTACATATTGATTGTAACAAGACCAATCACAGAGATTCAGTGCGGAAGTAAACGTGTCTGAGTGGCTCGGTCAAACAAGCCAACGACTTCTCTCGCAGACGGTTGCCAATCACAAGGAAGAAACCACAGGTGCGGATATACCTTGTTGCAGTCTAATAAGTGTTCAGATCTTTTCGCGAAAAATGCCTGCCCCTAGTTATCGCCATTGGCCAAGGGCGCGCGATGTATAGTATGATAACAAAAAAGGCCGGACCGGTTGACGCTTCAAGACGACAGCCAGCCGGGAGGAAGGGAGATCCCAAACAAACAAAACATGGCGACGGCGTCCGAAAGGTCGCCGTAAAAGAAGGTGAACCCATCCTCCAACTACGTCAGAGAAGCCCATCGGGGTAGCATGCGCAGCGCCGTGTACTTGTGTACACAAACACGAGGGACGTTGCTAAGCAACGGAAGCATGAGCGGAGTGAAACCGCGTGGCGGGTTGGCAGCGCTGGCGGCGAGAAAGAAAGATGGCGGCGGACATAGCAAGACGAGATAATCGCAACCGAAGGGCATGTAACGTCATCGTCATGCAGCCAGCGCAAGGTAGTTGACCGGAGAGGGGTGGTCTTGACGTCACAAGACACTAAATGAAGGGGGAAGGTTTGCCACTACTGCAGGTCGTCAGACGCGCGGCGACATGCTAAAAGTTAGAAAATGGGGGAGGGGGTAAGGGGGAGTTCAAGTATTACGTAACGTAATTTTAGGATGCGTCACAAAGGCAGGAAAAAGGGGGGGGGGGGGGTAATTGAACAACGTGTTACGTAATATTTAGAGACCCGTGAATTCTGCGGATTCATTGCGTGTTATGCTAAAATTCAAATAATTATACCTTATTGCTGCTTCTGTCATTGGTTCTCTGTTAATCTGGAGGACTGATGGCCAATTGGAGACCCTCACTCACAGAAATGTCGAATCACAGGCCACCCAGTCGAGACGACTCAATAGTCAGCAGCCAATGAACAGTTGGCATTTGCCCGAGTGTGTAGAGGATATTGGAGTCTATCCTGGAGGTCATTGAATCCGCGAAATTCACGGTTCTCTAGACTAAATTTGTTTTTTTATTTAAATTAAAAACTAGGCAATTAAAATTTCCCAAGTTCGCAACCCTTTTCGTTTATGTTTTACGGGGAATCTCTCGATTGTATTTTACGTCATTGTTATTGTGTTCTCCCAAGTTGGCAACCATTTTCGTTTTTGTTTTACGGGGAATCCCTAAACTGTATTGTACGGCAATTTTTATTTTGTTTTCGTTGTCAGTATTCGTAAGTGTGTACGCAGAAGCAAATTGCTGTAGTCAGTGTTGTTAAAGTGAGTTTATACTGTAATGTCCTCAAAAGAGGGAGGTTTGCATCATCAGCTGTTCTTGGCCTATAAAAGCTCTCATGCTGATTTATTTATTACTACTGCAAACGCGACAAAAACAATAACAAAGGTATTTTAGCGACTTTCCGGTACTTTTCGCAACATAGTTATGGCTAGAGACCCGTGAAATTCGCGGGTTCAATGACCTCCAGGATAGACTCCAATATCCTCTACACACTCGGGCAAATGCCAACTGTTCATTGGCTGCTGACTTGTGAGTCGTCTCGACTGGGTGGCCTGTGATTCGACACTTCTATGAGTGAGGGTCTCTAATTGGCCCTCAGTCCTCCAGATTAACAGTGAACCAATGACAGAAGCATCACTAAGGTATAATTATTTGAATTTTAGCATAACACGAAATGAACCCGCGAATTTCACGGGTCTCTAGTTATGACTTTTGGATAAAAATTGTCACTTGGGTGTTACGTAACGTTTAACGAGGAGGAAGGGTGTACAGACAAATTTTACGGCGCGTTAAATTGGGGGGGGGGGGGAAGGAAGGGTAAAAAAATCATCAAAAACTACGTTACATAATACTTGAACGCCCCCTAAGTTGACAGCCCTGGAAATACTGTTGCGCGCGCGGGCGTTTAGGAAGAAAGCGGCAAAAATAAATCAACAAAGGTTCGAAAACAAAGGGAAGATAAAAAAAACTGTCTTGACAACAGCCTGGTCAAAAACTACTACTATATGACCATCAAACAGTCACTGCGCATTGTGACAAAAAGGACCTAAGAAAAATTGAAGGCACGAGAAAAATTAAATTATAGAATGAATTACTATTCGAATTTAAAGATAGTCGAAAACAAAAATCCCGTATAGGCGCAAATTAGTGGTAAGAGAGATTTTTTAGTGAGACATAAAAATGAGTCGGTTACTGCAGTAATGTAAACAACGGCTGACTTGGAGTTCAAATCATACAATAAAAGTACAAAGGAATTAAACTACAAATAAATTGAGCTTATTAAGCAAAACCTATAAGCATATATAAATTAAAATATTTTATTCTTAATACTACTAATAAACAAAGGCCATGTATTACCATCTTAAAATCAGCAAAAAAAAATAGCAAGATAAACCACACTAACCGCTACCACTTGACACTGTCGCATGAGCTCTGCTGAGTTGTTATATTGATGCAATCACAACAAATCTTGGAAGTGTGTGCTGGCCTAAGACTATAGAAAATTTCTTAAAGTGGATTTAAGGCCAGCGTGTGTCCATTAATTTCTTTAAACAGAGACAAGCTTCTGTTTATCGTGGATCGATAGTTCAGTGGTTAGGTGACTTAGTAATATATAAATCATAATATAACAAATTTTAACAGCTAGAATATGGTAAGTTGTTTCTGTCATTGGACTGCAAAAGCAAATAAGTACCCATAAGGGTTTCTGTTGTTTGTGGTTTAATGAGTGATGCCCTTTGGCGTGGTAAACCAGAAAATGTCAATAGTAAGTACTTTTACATAATTGTTGTGTAAAAGAAAAACATACATTAACTAAATGACTTTACAAAGAAAGGGACGGCCGCCCGAAAAAGAAATTATTTGTTTACATTAATTTGATACACATTAGAAAATTATATGGACCAGAAACCAATAGAGATTTAAACATTAAAAACGTCCTCGATGATGCGTTATTGTACATTTTTGGAGCACTCTGTCCTCTTACGTTAGGTGATAGAGTTGGAGATAGAGGAAATAACTGGCCTTACAAGTTGATTTATACTTTGTAATGACTTATCTCCCGGCCAACTGATACTCATCACTAGAGACCTGCAAAATTCGCGGATTCATTCGGTGATAGGCTAGAATTCAAACACATATACCTCTTAGATAATTTTGCTATTGGCTTACTGTTCATCTGGACGAATCTCAACCAGTTATAAAACCTCAATCAAAGAAGGATCGAATCACAGACAAACCAGCTGAGACGACTTACAAGTCGGCAGCCAATGAACTTGCGTTATTTGCCCGAGTTTACAGGGGTATGTGCAGTCTATCCTGAAGGCCATCGAAACCGCGAATTTTGCAGGTCTCTAGTCATCACGGGTGTCTACGTATGACTAAGGGCAGACATTTTTCGCGAAAAGATCTGAACACATATTAGACTGCAACAAGGTATACCCGTGCCTATGGTTTCTTCCTTGTGATTGGCGGCCGTCTGCGAGAGAGGTCGTCGCCTTGTTTGACCGAGCCACTCAGGACGCGTTTACTTCCACACTGAATCACTGTGATTGGTGTTGTTACAATCGATATGTACCTGGGAGAAACTCTCCCAATCACGAAACACAAACGGTGCTACAGTGTTTTAACTTTCATCTAGTCTCAAAATCTTTTCGCGAAATCTGCATGCCCCTACGTATGACACAGTCGTACGCTATCAGGACGGTAACAGCGAATGAACAGAAGACACCTACTTGTTTACCTAAGTGTGTATCTGTACTGACATCTTGGCTTAGAAAGACAGAAAGTCGTAGAAAGACGGCGCTTCTCCGTTGATTCGTCCTCAGAACCGGAACACTTGCAAGAGTAGCTACGTGCTCCCGTGATTGTCGAGAGGCAGTTAGGACGCGGAAGTCACTTACTTGACTGTCACTCAAGTGTGACAAAAGAAAGGATGCGAGAGAAAGCTGCTAATGGGACCCGCCAGGAAAGAGAGCGCAAGGGAAAAAAACACGAAAGAAAAAAGTAGTCAACGAAGAGTGCCCTTTTTTATATATAAAAAAAAGAACGATCCTAATTAATATTATGTGACATTTTACTGAAAATATGTGTAGTCTAAGGTACCTCAACCGTCGTAAATCACCAAACATAATTTAATGAGTTAAATTTCATTATTTTAAAAATCTTGTGTGACAGTGGATTTTAATGAAATTTCAAAAATACTCTTTAAAAAAAGACGTTTATTGACGGTGGGTTCCTAGGGTATGTATGAACTGTTTGGTACGGTACTTACAAAACATAATCTATCTCTAATTAAAACTAAAAAAAAAATATATATATTTTGGGATTAGTTAATTAATTTTTTACATATATTTCAAGAATTTCTTTAACATATTAAATATGATTGGGTCATATCATTATGGTAATGATGTGATTGGTTCTTTTACCTTTAGGAGGTGTCGAACTACCCACTGTACAATGAGTACGTCATCAAATGTGAATTGGTTTGCGGTTTAGCATGACATGACTTAAAATAACGCCTGTTTTGCATATCTCTAAATATAAATGTAAACAGATTGTTCGAAAAGTTCTGGTTGCTGCTACGAGTGGCTCTAATTGTCTGCACCTGGCTCGTTACCTGCTTCCCACGGAACGTCAAGGCTCTACGATAGCGCGTCCTCTCAGCCATTCTAGCAACGCCTAGTTGCGCGCGAAATTTGTATTCGCGCGCTACAGTTATTTGCAGGCCCCCCACATCATTCTGTGGGCCCCGTTGCTAGAAGTCATGATGCCTTCCCCCTCCCCCTTTTTTTTACAGAGATAAACAAATGTTTTTTTCCTTTATGTACATTGTTTTAGTTTTTTTTTAACTTTTCACAATTTTTTTTTTAAAACACGATTCGATTGTCAACGCAAATTTATTTTGAATAATGGCAAATAAATGAGTGTAAGTGTTCTGCACTGCCAACATGGTGAAACGTCAATTGGTGGTGGTTTTGTTACTCACAGTTGTAGATTCAGACACGTTTTGTACGCACAGCATATTCCGAATAATATTACTCTGGTGTAATATTTCATCGGTAACTAAATTTAGGCCTTACTGTTTAATTGTTTTCTATGATTTATTTAAAATTGTCTACTTTTTTGTTTTAAGTTTTTTTTCTTTCCTTCGCAGGCCCCCTAGACCCATGGGCCCCGTTGCCATAGCAACGGTAGCACCAGCCATGTGGGGGCCGTGGTTATTTGCAGGGTTTCGTTTCCGGATTAATGTTCCTTAACAGCCGGGAAATTTTACAGCTTCAATTACCTCTATAATAGTGTTACGAGGATACTAGAGGCGAGGCAACGAGGCCTAACGCGCCAGCCAGTGCAGGGGGTCCAGAGGAGGCTCCACCTACCGGACAGGTAGCACCCATCCATCTGCGGTAATCCGGCTAGGATTACTGACTCTCGACAGTTCGGCACGTTCACAGAGCCCCACCTACGTGAAGTGGCGTAACTAGAATGCCATCGTTCTTGAAAACTTCGAGTTTTAAGTCGCCCTTGATGACGCGACACTTCGGAGGGCTACGAGACCTTTCCAGGCCGGAACTTTGCAGGTATATAAGAGGTATATAAGACGTCTCTGGCCTCCGGCGAGGGGAGGGGGGGTGAGCGAGGCTAGTAGCGACACCGGCGAGCGAGTGCGAGCGCAGTGAAGTGAAGAGGGCGAGTGACCCCTCGGCGAGCGATAGATGTCGAGCGACGGGCTTCGTGTGCGAAGTTTGGCGCTTCGGGTTCATGAGCATCCGGGTGTTGTATGTGCGGCGGACTAGTGAGTAGTGCGAGGCAGTTTGTTAGGACAGAGGTGCGTGGTAAGAGACGAGCTGTAGAGATAGCCACTGTCGAGAAAAGCTCCAGTGGGGAAAGTAAATTGTGGACTTAATGAAAGAGAGAATATTTTAAAGAATAACAGTTAAATTGTTATAACTTAATTAACAGTGTAAATATTAGTAAATAAATTGAACTGTAGTTAATTAATTTGGCTATATCCTGCTTTTCCCACTCGTTACAATAGACTCCATTGTCCTATGCATACTCGTGCGATTGCCACTTGTTCATTGGCTTCTGGCTTGTGAAGAATCTTAACTGAGTGGCCAGTTTGAAGTTCTCTCATTGGTAGAGACCCGGAAATTTCGCAGATACATTTAACGTCTGGCTCAAATTCACAGTTTCATGATTACTTGAACCAAATTTGCTTTCCTAAGGGCTAATTTCTTACTGTAGACACTCCCCCCACCCTTTTTTTGATTGGGTCGATGGGATTCGGCTACTCTACTGCTGGATGGTAGTTGACTGGTCCACAGTCTTAGAGGGGAGTGTCGAGAGAAATATGATCCAATAACCAAGGAAACTTAAAGTTTACATGTTTGCAATCTACGTGCAACCATAAGAACCCGCGAAATTTCCTTAGTAGTATATGAATGGGGATACTAGTGCAGGAGTAGGAGTGCGGAGCGTGGAGCAGGTCAGTGACCGACCGGCCTGACATCACGGCGGCCATCTTGGATGACCTTGAGTTTGACCTTGACCCCGGCGGCTGCATTGGATCCGCCATTTTGTTTTTCTGCCATCTTGTTTCCTGCCATTTTGAATTCGTTGGGACAAGGTCAGGGTCAACGGTCAAGGTCAAGATCATCCAAGATGGCCGCCGTGACATCATGTCGATCGGTCATTGACCTGCTCTACGCTTCAAACTCCTACTCCTGCGCCAGTATCTCAATTCTATACTATACGCCCCGCAATTGCCAAGCATTTTGTATGACTAGGGCCACACATTTTTCGCGAAATGATTTCTAGATCAGCTGTGTGTTGAAAATTGGTAGCATTGTCTGTGTTTTGTGGTTGGCTGGTTTATTTAAGGTACATGTGTACTGTCAGCACGCTAATCACAGATATACAATGCGGAAGCGAACGCGTCCCGAATGGCCCGGTCAAATAGGGAAATGGCTTCTCTTGCAGACATTATCGTATTCTAATGAGTAATTAGATTATTTCGCGAAAAATGCATGGCCTAAATAATAAAACGAATTAATGTCCAATTGTTAAATATTCGATTATTTTCTCAATTGTTTAAAAAATTATATTTGTATAATAAATAAATATATATATTTTTTAATTTTTGTGTCTATTTTTGTAAGTACGACAAGAAAAATTCTGTATTGTTTCCACACTGTTAGAAATTACGTAAGTTCACTAGCAATATTTTGTACCTATAAACGAAATTTTTCTTGTATTATTTAAAACTATTTCTTGACAAATATTCCGAAGGATTTTTTCAAATAAAATACAGACCAACCAATCTAGTTTCATTTCTTGGACTGCCACCTCCTAGATGTGATTTCTGTTGAGAGCATACAAGGAGTTACCTATTGTTTTTTAATCGTCCGTTACTCATCTTCATTGCTGTAATTCTCGAATATAATATAATTTTAATCTCGTTGGTTTTCATTCGGGTTGCTGAGAGGGGCGCATCCTATCTATCAGTTCTAAGATATTAGGTTGACACTTTGGCTTTAATATTGTTTCATACATGTGCTTCATTTCTTGTAAATATATTTTTTCTTCTATCTTTGTCATGATGTTTCTTTTCTTTGTTGGGACATTAGCATTAGTTCTTCACTCTGTATTTCTAGTTCTCATACCATCCTGTTCATCACTTAACTGACCATATATCATCTGCTCTTTTATCTTCTTGCTTCGGTTAGCTTCCTTCCTTGCAAAAGTACAAATAAAAAATGCGTGTGTTTATGTATACGCGTTAGAAGTTATATAATTTTTTTGGTTTTAATGTAGCTATTGAACTACAACTTTTAATTTGAAAAATATTAAAAAAGAGCGCAGCGTCTCTAATATTATAGAGAACCAACAAAGTGTCAACTATTTTTTTACGACATGTTTGTTCCAACACAATTTTCTTGGTAAGTAAGCTATAGGTATTTTTAAGGTTGATTATGTATTTTTACTACTGTTAATAAAGTATGTAAAACGTATTCTAGAATAGTTTAAATATCACATAGTTTCATTGGGCACTCCAGTAAGCTTACTACAGCTCCCGATGTTCACGAAAGTGAATATATAAAGGTGCATGTTGCCACACGAGGGTCCGCCATCTATAGCAGAAACGCGCATGCGCACTGTACATCAAACCTGTTAATTTTCCGTTGTGTGGTGCAGGAGGGTTTCAGTGCTTTCCCGTTACATACTAAAATTTCACCCTTGATGCTCTTAAATAACTATATAACTTCTAAAAAATTGGGGTGTGGCTGTGTCATGGACACGGTCGTGTGTTGTACGTGAATACGTGTACGTAACAGGTAATATCTTCTATACAAAATATAAAATACGCTGTATTATGTATGTTATAATCATGTTTGAACACTAAGAAGTCATCATCCACTTGCATAATTTCAAACGCCCCAGCTGCAGATGTACTGGCACCGTCGTGGATCCGCTCGGCCGCATTCATTCTTTTACGTTCCCGGCACTGCTTCACTCGGTCATATGGTGTTTTATTGGTATCATTCGATTGCTTTCGGGAAGCCCTTTCCAACCGCATACGATCTCCGTATTTGGATTTGGCTTTTTGACGCGTATAGGCCGACATTATATATCTTTGATTATATATTTATTTTATTTTAACACCATATATATTCACTGTAACTATTTTACACTAATGTTTTATACATTCATTCGATAGATTTTAACGATAGCTGACGATTGAAACTCAAACGAACGTCGTAGCTTCTCCGATTAAAAAAGTTATAGTAAATGGAAATCTCGAAACGCAGAAAAATGATCTCAAAATGGCGGCGTTTTTCCCCTTCCACCACGCGCGTATCGTCACAGTCCTCACTTAGCGTAACGAATTATTTAGCTATCCAGTGGTGTAATTGAATTTTGGATGAAGATGATCAACACCAAACTGTATCCCCCGATTTTGTTATCATTCCTTTTTTTTTGTAATTGCCTCCCACTATGGAAGCAATTTTAAAGACGTATTCACGTCAAAGACATGTTTTAGAAAACTATTGTGTTTGTTTCGTATTTTCGTTTGGTCGTGTTTTTGTCTCGTTTCAACTGTTGTGCTGAATTTTTTTGGGTTCAATATTTTTTTTTTGCTGTCATAATTTGTGGGGGTTTTTTCGTCCTCTTCTGTTTTTGGAAAACTATTGTGTTTGTTTCGTCTTTTCGTTTTGCTGAGTTTTTGTCTCGTTTCAACTTTTGTGATGGATTTTTTTGGGTTCGATATTTTTGTGCTGTCATCATTTGTGGTTTTTTTTTTCGTTCTCTTGGTCCATTTTTCTTTGTTTTTCTTTGTTTGTTGACCATATTCCTGTTATGGAATATTATGTGGTGTTTATATTCTGTTGACAACATAAATTTTTTGCTTACTTTGTTTTTTTTTTTGTAGTTTTCTTCTTCAGACATACGTGTGCTTAGCAATGGCGTACCTATGTCCAAAAGCTTATAACAAGTCATGCACTCCCGTTTAACAAATCTTTCAAAGATAATAAAGACATTTCAGTGTATGTGTGTGTGTGTGTGTGTGTGTGGCAGGCGCGATGGCCGACTCGTGCAGCTCCATCGCCGAGTTCTTCCGCGGCCGCAGCGTGCTGGTCACAGGCGCCACGGGCTTCATGGGCAAGGTGCTGGTGGAGAAGCTGCTGCGCTCCTGCCCGGACCTGGCCGCCATCTTCCTGCTGATGCGGCCCAAGCACGGCAGCGACGTGCGCGCGCGCCTGCGCGACCTCACCAGCATCCAGGTGCCTGTCGCGACTCGCTCGCCTGTCCGCCGACCCTCCCCAGGTCGCTTCCGTTGTCACGGTCATTTCGCGTCTTTCTGAAGCACCTGTGCGACCACCTCATCAGTAGAGACCCGTGAATTTCGCGGATTCGATGACCTCCAGGATAGACTCCAATATCCTCTACACACTCGGGAAAATGCCAACTGTTCATTGGCTGTTGACTTGTGAGTCGTCTCGACTGGGTGGCCTGTGATTCGACATTTATATGAGTGAGGGTCTCTAATTGGCCCTCAGTCCTCCAGATTAACAGAGAACCAATGACAGAAGCAGCACTAAGGTATAATTATTTGAATTTTAGCATAACACGAAATGAATCCGCGAAATTCACAGTCTCTACTCATCAATAGAGACCCGTGAAATTCGCGGGTTCATTACGTGTTATGCTAAAATTAAAATAATTATACCTTAGTGTTGCTTCTGTCATTGGTTCACTGTTAATCTGGAGGACTGAGGGCCAATTAGAGACCCTCACTCATAGAAGTGTCGAATCACAGGCCACCCAGTCGAGACGACTCACAAGCCAGCAGCCAATGAACAGTTGACATTTGCCCGAGTGTGTAGAGGATATTGGAGTCTATCCTGGAGGTCATTGAACCAGCAAATTTCACGGGTCTCTACTCATCAACTAGAGCCACGGAAATTTCGCGCATTCATTTAGTCGCAAGCTAGAATGCAAACCTCCACACTGTCGCACTGTGTTCATGATTGGCACGCCCCTCTACGACCGTGAGCCAACGATGTCCAGCTAGGAGAGATGTAAGCGAATCAGGTAGTGCCAAATAACAAGGATAAAAATGTTCTCGCTAAGAAATCAACCGATGGGAGTGTAAACATGGGTCGAGCACACCCATAACTTTTAATTCTATCCTGATGCCAGAAGAATCTGCGAAATTTCCGGGTCTCTAGTTATTACTAGGGGCATACAGATTTCGCGAAAAGATTTCGAGACTAGATGAAAGTTTAAACACTGTAGCATCGTCTGTGTGTCGTGATTGGGCGAGTTTCTCCCAGGTACATATTGATTGTAACAACACAAATCACAGTGATTCACTGCGGAAGTAAACGCGTCCTGAGTGGCTCGGTCAAATAAGTCAACGACTTCTCTCGCAGACGGCCGCCAATCACAAGGAAGAAACCACAGGTGCGGGTATACCTTGTTGCAGTCTAATAAGTGTTCAGATCTTTTCGCGAAAAATGCCTGCCCCTACTTATTACGTGTCTTCTTGAGGCACCTGTGCGACCACCTCATCACTAGCTTTGAATATATATACTGTATAGAAGTCGCCAGCCCAGGTTAAAAATTATAATACGGTTTTGAGGTAGTTGGTTAATTCACCGCCGCAATCGCCACCATCTCTAGGGCATCGACTTGTGGTGGTCCCTAGCGGACAAGTGTCAAACTCTTCAGACACCCCTTCCCCCTCCCGTTGAACGACGTTGAGCTGCAGTGAATGATGGATGAGGGGTGCGGGGAATGACAGCTGGCGACAGTGCTGCGCTCTAACTTATAAATAACAACTAAGACGATACAGGGCGTTACGGCAGCGCACTGCAGCGGTGAAGTTCCCAAGCTGCTCGTTATACGCTTCTGATAAACGTAGAGTAAATCCTATCCACTCGCGACTTCTATACAGTATATATATTCAAAGTCACTAGGTACTGGAATAATTAGCTGTTTCAATGACCACTAGGACAGACTCCACGATTCTCTATGTACTCGGGCAACTATCACCTGGTCATTGGCTACCGACTCGGGACACCTGTTTACTGCGATTCTTATTATTCGACACTTCTTTTGTTGAGTGTTTGCCATTGGCTCAGAGCCCTTCAGGTAAATTGCGGTCCAATCACTGACGCAGCATTAAGCTAAACGCGTTTGGATTCCAGAATGTCTCAAAAGGAATCCGCGAATTTTTCCGGTCTCTACTCATCACGTGTAACCCGCCAAAGGATTGTATCTTAATAAAACCAATGAGAAGGGACCGGAATCACCTATTGGATAGACTCCACAAATTTGATTTTTTTTTTTTTTGGCTGCGAATTGGTGAGACATCTGAACTCGGGAGCCTGTGTTCGATGTTTTTTTTTTGACCTGATAACGTCTTATAAATTGATGAACACCGGCTGCACGCACGAAAAAGCATGACTTATTGTAACATACCGCCTGAGCCGAGCGTGCAAGAACCGACCAACCACCGTCCGAGAAAATATTCTCTAATATCAAACATGTTAAGGCGGGCTTTTTAACTAATTGTTCGTGATTATATTTAAACAAATTATTTAAATTAAATTTGCAAAAAACTGTAATTAATATTTGAAAATTAAAAAGTATGCATTTTTTATACACTTTTGAAAATGCTGTACTTACTTCGTACGTACTGTACGTAAGTTATTTTCTTGTGATGCAATATTTGCTTTCAGACTTAGATAAAGTTTCGCTGTAGTACTCTATGACCCATTATATTCCATCGTGAACTTGAAAAAGTACAGCACACAGCCCATCTTCGCTTGCATCTGTGTCAAGGATATACTCCCCGAGTAGTATGTAATAGCCGGTCCAGGCACAGGGTTCAGATTTGAGGAGCTGGAGCCGGGGTCAATGACCGATTGCTCTGACGTCACGGCGGCCATCTTGGATGGTTGTGACCTTGACCTTGAATTTGATCCTCAAAATGTGTCAAAATCGCCCAAAATTGGGCAAAATTTGCCCAAAATTCCTCAAAAATCGCAAAAATTCTCATTTTTGTGGAAAAAAATTCCGCCAAAAAATCTCAACAAATTCCACAAATCAAAAAATTCTCTTTTCGAGGGAAAAATTTCCCGTTTTTAGTCCTTAAAAATCCCAGCGGCTAGAAATGTCCATATAGAGGCTAAAGCATCCATGTCTACAGCCTCCGATAAGCCTCTGAAGTCATCATGGAATATGTCATCTTGGATTATGACGTCACCGTTGCAAATTTTGTTACGGCCGCCATCTTTAACTTTTTTATTTACTATCCGATTTTAATGAAAAATTTTTTAAAATTTATTTAAAAAATTCACTTAATGCAATATATAATAAAAAATATTTAAAAATCATACATTAACGACACGGAGCTCGGAGTCCGCGGTTCGAACCCGACGAGTGCAAAAAAATAAAAAATGGCGACCAATCCTTCCCCCGTGGAGGCTGCTGGCATACTGACTCCCACCACTTTTTTTCAAAGCATATATATCGTCACCTTGTATGACGTCATGTCCGCCATCTTGTCTTCGATGCTGGAAGCCATCATCATTGTATCGTCGGCGAGAGTGCGCTGATGACATGTTAGTTTAGTTCTTATCCGCTAGAGTGCAGTAATCAATTATTGCTGTGACACCCGCCATCTTGAAAATTGGACGCCATCTTGAAAATCCGTAATTATTTAGCTAGAGATTCGGGAACAGTTCCAAAATTCATTAAATAAATCACTCATTAATTTACATATTGATTCGATCCGCTCCTGTCCTCGGTTCGATACCAGATTGATGCAATAATGTTTAATTTTATATAAAAAATAATTTCAATAAACCATGTTCAACATTCGTAAAGAGACTCTACATCCTCTACGACCATCATCCTATCAGACATCAAGACCACCATATTGGAAATGCGTAATTTTAATGCTAGAGATACGGGAAAAAGTTCATAATCTATTAAATTAATTTGTAATATATATACTGATTGAGTAGATCGACTTAGGTCCTTGGTTCGATCCCTGGCCGATACAAAACAACTTTAATTTTAAAAAATACCGCAAAAGCGACAGGTTTGAGAAAATAAAAGCACCACAAGTACTATTAAAAAAACTTGTATTACATAAATTCGACACTACTACAAGTACAAAAAAATACACAGACAAAGTTTTGTGGATTTCTCGATTCAAACAGTCATCTTGTTGTATGGACTAAATCTTTTACATGTTCGTAAATGTCTATTCAGTCTATCAGGTCTACATATTGGTACACCGCAATTTTCACACAAAGCCGAATTATCGACTTCATTAAAAGGACAGTGATATATTTCGTGTTGTTTTGCTCCTCGAATAGTTGCTAATGTTTTGTTACAAAATATACAGCTTGATTCTGATGTATGTACACCCAGTCTATGACAATTCCTGAGGTGTCGTTTTAATCATCCATAGTGTATAAACTTGCTTAAACACCTGTTGCCCGGTATTAAATGCGTTCAGAGTTATTATTACAATTGTGTATTACATAATCCCGTAATTTCAAGTTTTTGATCCTCTCACAGTACGTACAGTTGGGCGATTGAACACCATTGGATGCACCTTCCTTTATCAATGGCACTGGAACTGTTGACAACCATTGTAACACTGCTGACATATTAACTTCTGAAACCTTTGAGGTCTGCTCTGCGGAAGATGTTGCACCCGTCGAAATCTCCTGCTGTGCTGAGAGAGCAGGTGTAGCTGTAGAAGACGTTGTCATCGGGCTCTGCACTGATGATGGTAGACCTTCGATCCAGGTTGGTGTTGATACTGGTAATGATTCCATCGAGTTCTCAAGAATAGCTAGATACTGGTCTATTATGTTATACAAATCTGACTATCCGATCCGTTCATCACCGCAGCCAGAGACGGACTGAAGTTCATATCACCAGGGTCTCACTTATATATTCTCATTAGCTTGTTCAACACATGAGTCAAAACAATAACCATGTTCATTATACTTGCAATTAAATAACTCGGAGCACATTATATAATGTCGATGTAAGCTGTCGAGATGTGAAATTAGTTTACCGCACTTATTGCACTGAAATTGTATTCGTTTCAGTATATTATTTGGACAACTGCTTCTTTCATGCCTGCGCGCATTCGTAGGTTTTGTAAAAGATGCGTCACAATATTCGCATTGATGCGCTGTACGCTCTTCATTAGTGGAAGTATCCATTGCTGATGATGAAACTTCGGATGATGGTGGTATCACATCTGTTGAAATCTCCTCCAATGTTGACGTCGTCGTCGTTGCCAACGGGATATGCACCTTCTCCGTCGAAGCTGTCTTAAAGGTTCCCGTAGACGATGGTACAACCTCCGAGTTCGACGTTAAAGTCGGTAAAGATGCCATCGAGTTCGCAAGAACAGGTAATTACGCGATTCATGCACCAGATTAAACAAACTAGGTGATCCTTACACCACCGACGTCAGTAACAAACTGAGCGTCCTGCTGTCTAGGATTCGCTTATAAACATGCACTGGATGGAATAATACGCTAGTCAAATCAAGAACAGTTTACTATAATACTAGAGTCAAAACAACATTAAAAATAGAAGCACCGACAACGAATAGGCAGCACATTTAGAAGCACCGACAACAAAAAGGCAGCACATTTGGAAGCACCGCCAACGAAAAGGCAGCACATTTGGAAGCACCGACAACAAAAAGGCAGCACATTTGGAAGCACCTACAACGAAAATGCAGCACAATTGGAAGCACCAACAATTGAAAAGGAAGCACACTTTGGAAGCACCGTCACCATAAGGCAGCACATTTGGAAACACCGCCAACGAAAAGGCAGCACATTTGGAAGCACCGACAACGAAAAGGCAGCACATTTGGAAGCACCGAAAACGAAAAGGCAGCACATTTGGAAGCACCGACAACGAAAAGGCAGCACATTTGGAAGCTCCTGAATATTCTTGTCAATATTTTTTGGTTTTCTCCGTGTGCTCCTGATTATACTTGATAATATTTTGATGGTTTTCTGCAAGTGCTTCTGGTTACAAATGAGCAATTGATCTCTTCATGGGGGATTTATTTTATTTAAGTAGTCATGTTAATTTATTTTAAGGTTATATTTAATTAGTGAATTTCTGCTACTTAATCAACACTTGTAATATTTTTATCAGGTGGAAATTAAAAAAAAATATCATTTCTCAGTCAATAATAATCTCTGAGACATCTCTGGAGCACCTACATGGAAGACGAACTTCCTTTTCCTTGGAGTATAGCGAAGCCATCCTTCTTTTGCGATCGTTAGTGAGCATCCCGCATCCCGCATAAAAGAACTAAATATTATTTACCTGCAAGCAACATGTGGCGACATCTGTTGTTGAAAACCAGAACTACATGCATAAAGTACTTTTGCATGAGATATATTAATTCTCGCTGATGAAATATGAAAAAATTTCTATTTAAGTAATGGATCTAATTTAAAACACTCAATTGGTATCTGGCATTAGTCTCAATAACTAATATGAACTCCGATTTGGGATCTGGCGCTGTATCGAAAGAACAAAGGTGTAAGTTTTGCAGCAAAGAGTTTATCTTGAGAAAGAATAAAAGACAACACGAGAAGAATGACTGTGTTAAAAATCCACTGCGTAATATAATAAGTTGTGTTCGATGTAGCAAGTCGTTTACGCGGAGAGAGAGCCTAAAAAGACATGGCAGAACTTGTAACGCCAAGCCTGCGTAAAAGCTAGAGGACAACGATGAATCTACTAGACTAAGGAAGAGTGATCTGCATTACGACAATAATTTTCTTGGCTCTTCCGATGTCGACAAAGAACTTAAATTGAAGGAGGTTGATGATTTACGGAAGAATGAAGACAATGGAAGAATCCTTAACGTGAAAAGTGAGAATATATTCCAGCCGAATTCAAGTAGATCTTTCCTACTTTGTAGAAATGATGGACTTCTAAAAAGGAAGCACGAAGACGATGAAGACACTTCGACATCATCAACTACAAATTATTACCGTAAATTGGGTGAAGAAGATTCCTTCTACGGTGATTGTTACAGTGACTCTGCGGCTGTTGACAAAGACATAGACTATGATGAAGCACCTAAAGCTGACAAGATCGAAGAATGTGGCGGTGTCCTGAGACCGAAACGATGGAAACGATGTGATATATTAAATAAATCTGATCAAGCTTGTGATGATCACCGTCTCAAAAATGAAAGTTACCCTGAGGTTGGTGGTAAAACGGAAGACACCAGAGATCATAATATTTATTATAAACGAGCAAGGAAGATGGTGGTAGAAGAGAATGATTACACATCATGGAAAGATCCAAACATATTAGTTGACCGGCTAAGACTTCTACATGGTTCGCTTTGTGCAGGAAACTATTCGTGCATCAAAGAAATATCCTTCATACTCAAGGAACTGAGGAAAGCTGGCTACATACAATAATGGCTTGTTTTACTTGCATTTGTATAATGTAAAGAAAAAAAATAAATAATTTAAATTATAAGAATTTAATGTTTCTATTTCTTGTATTCTGAATTCTAACTAAGACTTAGATCTCGTAACTTGTGCTTCCTTTTTGCCTTTTTTTTTATGGAGCTTCCAAATGTGCTTCCTTATTCGATGGTGCTTCCAAAATGTGCTGCCTTTATGATGGTGCATCCAAAATGTGCTGCATTTTCGTTGTCGGTGCTTCCAAATGTGCTGCCTTTTCGTTGTCGGTGCTTTCAAATGTGCTGCCTTTTCGTTGTCAGTGCTTCCAAATGTGCTGCCTTTTCGTTGTCGTTGCTTCCAAATGTGCTGCCTTTTCGTTGTCGGTGCTTCCAAATGTGCTGCCTTTTCGTTGTCGGTGCTTTCAAATGTGCTGCCTTTTCGTTGTCGGTGCTTCCAAATGTGCTGCCTTTTCGTTGTCGGTGCTTCCAAATGTGCTGCCTTTTCGTTGTCGGTGCTTCCAAATGTGCTTCCTTTTCGTTGTCGGTGCTTCCAAATGTGTTGTCTTTTCGTTGTCGGTGCTTCCAAATGTGCTGCCTTTTCGTAGTCGGTGCTTCCAAATGTGCTGCCTTTTCGTTGGCGGTGCTTCCAAATGTGCTGCCTTATGGTGACGGTGCTTCCAAAATGTGCTTCCTTTTCGTTGTCGGTGCTTCCAAATGTGCTGCCTTTTCGTTGTCGGTGCTTCCAAATGTCCTGCCTTTCGTTGTCGGTGCTTCCAAATGTGCTGCCTTTTCGTTGGC
This sequence comes from Bacillus rossius redtenbacheri, assembly GCF_032445375.1. Lineage (NCBI taxonomy): Eukaryota > Metazoa > Arthropoda > Insecta > Phasmatodea > Bacillidae > Bacillus > Bacillus rossius. The sequence goes on from NC_086331.1 coordinate 18,870,591, forward strand.
GATGCTTCCAAATGTGCTGCCTTTTCGTTGTCGGTGCTTCCAAATGTGCTGCCTATTCGTTGTCGGTGCTTCTATTTTTAATGTTGTTTTGACTCTAGTATTATAGTAAAATGTTCTTGATTTGACTAGCGTATTATTCCATCCAGTGCATGTTTATAAGCGAGTCCTAGACAGCAGGACGCTCAGTTTGTTACTGTCGTCGGTGGTGTAAGGATCACCTAGTTTGTTTAATCTGGTGCATAAATCGCGTAATTACCTGTTCTTGCGAACTCGATGGCATCTTTACCGACTTAAACGTCGAATTCGAATGTTGTATCATCGTCTACGGGAACCTTTACGACAGCTACGACGGAGAAGGTGCTGATCCCGTTGGCAACGACGACGATGTCAACATTGGAGGAGATTTCAACAGATGTGATACCACCATCATCCGAAGTTTCATCATCAGCAATGGATACTTCAACTAATTAAGAGCATACAGCGCATCAATGCGAATATTGTGACGCATCTTTTACAAAACCTACGAATGCGCGCAGGCATGAAAGAAGCAGTTGTCCAAATAATATACTGAAACGAATACAATTTCAGTGCAATAAGTGCGGTACACTAATTTCACGTCTCGTCAGCTTACATCGACATTATATAAAGTGTTCCGAGTTATTTAATTGCTAGTATAATGAACATGGTTATTGTTTTGACTCATGTGTTGAACAAGCTAATGAGAATATATAAGTGAGACCCTGGTGATATGAACTTCAGTCCGTCTCTGGCTGCGGTGATGAACGGATCGGATAGTCAGACTTGTATAACATAATAGACCAGTATCTAGCTATTCTTGAGAACTCGATGGAATCATTACCAGTATCAACACCAACCTGGATCGAAGGTCTACCATCATCAGTGCAGAGCCCGATGACAACGTCGTCTACAGCTACACCTGCTTTCTCAGCACAGCAGGAGATTTTGACGGGTGCAACATCTTCCGCAGAGCAGACCTCAAAGGTTTAAGAAGTTAATATGTCAGCAGTGTTACAATGGTTGTCAACAGTTCCAGTGCTATTGATAAAGGAAGGTGCATCCAATGGTGTTCCTTCGCCCAACTGTACGTACTGTGAGAAGATCAAAAACTTGAAATTACGGGATTATGTAATACACAATTGTAATAATAACTCTGAACGCATTTAATACCGGGCAACAGGTGTTTAAGCAAGATTATACACTATGGAAGATTAAAACGACACCTCAGGAATTGTCATAGACTGGGTGTACATCATCAGAATCAAGCTGTATATTTTGTAACAAAACATTAGCAACTATTCGAGGAGCAAAACAACACGAAATATATCACTGTCCTTTTAATGAAGTCGATAATTCGGCTTTGTGTGAAAATTGCGGTGTACCAATATGTAGACCTGATAGACTGAATAGACATTTACGAACATGTAAAAGACTTAGTCCATAAAACAAGATGACTGTTTGAATCGAGAAATCCACAATACTTTGTCTGTGTATTTTTTTTGTACTTGTAGTAGTGTCGAATTTATGTAATAAAAGTTTTTTTAATAGAACTTGTGGTGCTTTTATTTTCTCAAACCTGTCGCTTTTGTGGTATTTTTTAAAATTAAAGTTGTTTTGTATCGGCCAGGGATCGAACCAAGGACCTAAGTCGATCTAATCAATCAGTATATAGATTACAAATTTATTTAATGAATTTTGAACTTTTTCCCGAATCTCTAGCATTAAAATTACTTATTTCCAATATAGTGGTCTTGATGTCTGATAGGATGATGGTCGTAGAGGATTTAGAGTCTCTCTACGAATGTTGAACATGGTTTATTGAAATTATTTTTTACATAAAATTAAACATTATTGCATCGATCGGGTATCGAACCGAGGACAGGAGCGGATCGAATCAATATGTAAATTAATGAGTGATTTATTTAATGAATTTTGGAACTGTTCCCGCATCTCTAGCTAAATAATTACGGATTTTCAAGATGGCATCCATATTTAAAGATGGCGGGTGTCACAGCAATAATTGATTACTGCACTCTAGCGGATAAGAACTAAACTAACATGTCATCAGCACACTCTCGCTTACGATACAATGATGATGGCTTCCAGCATCGAAGACAAGATGGCGGACATGACATCATACTAGGTGACGATATATATGCTTTGAAAACAAGTGGTGGGAGTCAGTATGCCAGCAGCCACCTCGGGGGAAGGATCGGTCTCCATTTTTATTTTTTTGCACTCATCGGGTACGAACCGCGGACTCCGAGCTCCGTGTCGTTAATGTATGATTTTTAAATATTTTTATTATATTTTATTAAATGAATTTTTTAAATAAATTTTAAAAATTTTTTCATTAAAATCGGATAGTAAATAAAAAAGTTAAAGATGGCGGCCGTAACAAAATTTGCAACGGTGACGTCATAATCCAAGATGACATATTCCATGATGACTTCAGAGGCTTATCGGAGGCTGTAGACATGGATGCTTTAGCCTCTATATGGACATTTCTAGCCGCTGGGTTTTTTAAGGACTAAAAACGGGAAATTTTTCCCTCGAAAAGAGAATTTTTTGATTTGTGGAATTTGTTGAGATTTTTTGGCGGAATTTTTTTCCACAAAAATGAGAATTTTTGCGATTTTTGAGGAATTTTGGGCAAATTTTGCCCTATTTTGGGCGATTTTGACACATTTTGAGGATCAAATTCAAGGTCAAGGTCACAACCATCCAAGATGGCCGCCGTGACGTCAGATCAATCGGTCATTGACCCCGGCTCCAGCTCCTGAACCCTGAACCCTGTGCTTGGACCGGCTTACATACTACTTCCCTGTGCTAATGGGGAAATGCAAGTATGGGGCTTTAACGCAGTGCATTATTAAGGTTTTTTAAGGCAGTCTCACACTCATAAGTATACAAAAACTGAATCTTTTCTTCTGTCAGCTGATACAGTAGTCTAACATTAGCTGCGAATCCATGCACAAAGCACCTATTGTAGGTACAAAGTCCTAGGAAATTCTTAACTTAATGTTTATTTTTAGGTTGAGGCCACTCCTTAACAGACTAGATCTTCTCAGGGCCTGTTCTTACTCTATCCTACGATACCACATGACCTAGAAATTTTACCTCATGTTGGAACAAGAAACACCTATTAGGACTCTCTTTGTGCAAAGCAAAGCCTGTTAAAAACCTCCTGGAGATTTTGTAAATGCTCTTTCATAGTATGTCCCACCATAATAACATCGTCTAGATATACCAGGCATGTTTTTCACATCAAGCCATTCAAAAATTGTTCCACCGGTCTTTCAAAAGGTGCAGGAGCATAACATAATACAAATGGAATCACAGTGAACTGGAACAGTCCACTTCCTGTTGAGAAAGCAGTCTTCTCCTTGTCCTCAAGAGGAATTTTAACTTTCCAGTAACCACTCTTTAAGTCCAAAGTCGAGATCCATCTAGTGCCAGCAAGTGTGTCGACAGTGTCATCGATGCATGGAAGGGGTAGTTGCTTATTTGGTGATGTCATTCAGCTTTCAGTAGTCAACACAAAACCTTAGTTTGCCATTCTTCTTAGCTTCACTGACGATGCCTAGTGACTAGCTGATGGCTCTATTATCTTACCCTTCATTATATATGCAAATCATTTTCTTTGCCTACTCTTAGTTTGCTTAAGGCAGCCATCGTAGTGTCATCGCAGCTCTTTCTCCTCGCTGGACCAGCTGGTGCCCTTGTGCGGCGACATCACATGCCCGGAGCTGGGCATTAGCCCCGCTGACCAGGCCCTCTGGAATGAATTACCTGCCTCTGCAATGTTGCAGTTGTTCGACTGGCTGCGCAAGGAGCGACCCTCCTCGCTGGACAAGCTGGTGCCCTTGTGCGGCGACATCACATGCCCGGAGCTGGGCATTAGCCCCGTTGACCAGACCTTCTGGAATGTATCACCTGGCTCTGCAATGTTGCAGTTGTTCGACTGGCTGCGCAAGGAGCGACCCTCCTCGCTGGACAAGCTGGTGCCCTTGTGCGGCGACATCACATGCCCGGAGCTGGGCATTAGCCCCGTTGACCAGACCTTCTGGAATGTATCACCTGGCTCTGCAATGTTGCAGTTGTTCGACTGGCTGCGCAAGGAGCGACCCTCCTCGCTGGACAAGCTGGTGCCCTTGTGCGGCGACATCATGTGCCCGGAGCTGGGCATTAGCTCCTGCTGACCAGGCCCTCTGGAATGTATCACCTGGCTCTGCAATGTTGCAGTTGTTCGACTGGCTGCGCAAGGAGCGACCCTCCTCGCTGGACAAGCTGGTGCCCTTGTGCGGCGACATCACGTGCCCGCAGCTGGGCATTAGCCCCGTTGACCAGACCTTCTGGAATGTATCACCTGGCTCTGCAATGTTGCAGTTGTTCGACTGGCTGCGCAAGGAGCGACCCTCCTCGCTGGACAAGCTGGTGCCCTTGTGCGGCGACATCATGTGCCCGGAGCTGGGCATTAGCTCCTGCTGACCAGGCCCTCTGGAATGTATCACCTGGCTCTGCAATGTTGCAGTTGTTCGACTGGCTGCGCAAGGAGCGACCCTCCTCGCTGGACAAGCTGGTGCCCTTGTGCGGCGACATCACGTGCCCGCAGCTGGGCATTAGCCCCGTTGACCAGACCTTCTGGAATGTATCACCTGGCTCTGCAATGTTGCAGTTGTTCGACTGGCTGCGCAAGGAGCGACCCTCCTCGCTGGACAAGCTGGTGCCCTTGTGCGGCGACATCACATGCCCGGAGCTGGGCATTAGCCCCGTTGACCAGGCCTTCTGGAATGTATCACCTGGCTCTGCAATGTTGCAGTTGTTCGACTGGCTGCGCAAGGAGCGACCCTCCTCGCTGGACAAGCTGGTGCCCTTGTGCGGCGACATCACATGCCCGGAGCTGGGCATTAGCCCCGTTGACCAGGCCTTCTGGAATGTATCACCTGGCTCTACAATGTTGCAGTTGTTCGACTGGCTGCGCAAGGAGCGACCCTCCTCGCTGGACAAGCTGGTGCCCTTGTGCGGCGACATCACGTGCCCGCAGCTGGGCATTAGCCCCGTTGACCAGACCTTCTGGAATGTATCACCTGGCTCTGCAATGTTGCAGTTGTTCGACTGGCTGCGCAAGGAGCGACCCTCCTCGCTGGACAAGCTGGTGCCCTTGTGCGGCGACATCACGTGCCCGGAGCTGGGCATTAGCCCCGCTGACCAGGCCACACTCATGGAACACGTGTCGGTGGTTTTCCACTCGGCAGCCACCGTCAAGTTCGACGAGGCGCTTAAGTTGTCTGTCGCCATGAACATTACCGGCACCAAGCGGTTGGTACAGCTCTGCCACAAGATGAGCAAGCTGGAGGTATGTGAGCTTGCCACATTCACGCTGGTCTTATAACTTTTAAACATCGGTATTTAATTGTAATTTTTAAAAGATTAGCTCTGTCAACAATTTTTATTCACCTATTTAAGGCCAGGTTCCACATCTATTAGATATATTTTGGTGCTTGTAATTATGTAATTCTAGTTTAATCAAAGGTTGCTTGTGGTTTTGGATTTCGAACGTATTGGTTATTTATGCAGATTATTTTTGCGCAGAGAGAAACTATGAACAATAGTAAAACTGCTGGTATGACCAAACTATAGAAAACTGTGTAAAAAATATCAGTCTACATATTTACAGTTCAAAAATTATAGTAATGCATTCATGTATCTATACCATGAGCAATAAATTTGAAATATGAGAGGATACCCAAACAGTTTACAAATAAAATGAACTTTCCGAAGAATTCAGTTATCATTAACTAAATATTTAGTATGTGGTGTCCCTGCCGAGATTCTTTCCTCAAATTTAGGTCACATTCGTATTCTTGCAAAAAAATAACAAAAAAACGGAGGCAGGTAAAATCCAAGATCTTAGTTTTACAAATAATGAAAATTTCTTTCCATCTCTGACAAAATAATTTTGGAAACTTTCTTACTTCCTACGGGTAAAATAACCTTTGGTAACTTGTTCGGCACAGTGGACTTTGCACATTCATCTGCATTATAAATCGTGGAAACAGGATATTTAGATATTTTCTGCACTTCTTTCAAATTTCAGAAAAACTTTCATCACTTAGCTTTTTGCTAGTGATTTTGCCTCTGGTTTCTGTAAACTGAAGATTTTTTTTTTCTAAAATAAGTCAGGCAGACTTCACCTGCCTTCCTGGTCCACTTATTAAACGGGTGCGAAGTCTCGCTTTGTTTTGAAAAGTCGAACACTAGTCTTCTGCATTGCTACTTTGTGATTAAAAATGAATTATCCAATGTTGTCAAATAATTCTTTAGTCTTCAAGTTGCTCTTTGCTGAAAACTTCTGGAAGTCTTCCACCATGAATATGCATTACATAAACCGGGTGACATATGTTTTAAATTCAAAATTTTTATTCAATGGTTGTCAGTAGTATAGGAATGACGAACCGGGACAGGGTCCAGGGGGCAAAGCAGGAGCCGAGCCACATCTCTGACGTCACGTCCATCTCTGACGTCACGGCGGCCATCTTGGACGAGCGTAACGGGACACAGCGTAACGGGACATAACGTTCCGGGACAAGTAGATCACGGCGGCCATCTTAAATCCGCCATTTTGGATAACGTCATTTTGTTCTAGAAAATTCCGGCGATGTGTTTTCCGCCATATTGGATGATTACGTCACCGTTGCAGTTTCCGTTATGGTCGCCATCTTGAAATTTGGATGCCATCTTTAAAATCTTTATTTATTATCCGATTTTAGTGAAAAAAATTCCAAAATTCATCAAAAAATTAACTTAATAGAATTCTGATTGATTATATCGATCACAGTCCTCGGTTCAACCCGGTGAGTGCAAAAAAATTAAAAATGGCGACAGGCTCCTTCCTCAATGGTGGATGCAGGCAGACTGAATCCTACCACTTTTTTTCAAAGCATATATTGTCACCTAGTATGACGTCATGTCCGCCATCTTGAAAATCCGTAATTTTAATGCTAGAAATTCGGGAAAAAATTTAAGAATCATTAAAAAAATAATCAACCTAATTGAATAATAAAAAAATCCTTAAAACCACCGTTGCAGATTTTCGTAACGGCCGCCATCTTTTAATCAAGAAAGTGGAGATCACCATCTTGTTTTCGTCCGCTAGAGTGTGCTGATACCATGTTAGTAGAATTATCTGGTCACCACACCTTTGACCTTGACCTTGAAATTTGACCTTGACCTTAAAATTTGACCTTGACCTTGAACTTTGACCTTGACCTTGAAATTTGACCTTGACTTTGAAATTTGACCTTGACCTTGACAATTGACCTTGACCTTGAAATTTGACCTTGACCTTGAAAATTGACTTAGTACTTGAAATTTGACTTTGTCCTTGAAATTTGACTTTGTCCTTGTCGACCATCATGGATCCGACATTTTATGTTCAGTACATGCTACCAGGAGCTACCACCTGCTGGAGTACGCCATCTTGTGTGTGTGTGTACTTGTATTATAGAGTATTTTTCCATCTGGATAATTTTATTCTAACCCGCTACAGTGCAGAAATCATTTATTACAGAGGTGCCCCCACAATCTTGAAATTCGGCCGCCATCTTGAAATCATGTAATAATGTAGCTAGAAATCCGGGAAAGAATCCAAAATTCATTAAATAAATCACTCATTAACTTACATATCGATTCGATCCGCTCCAGTCCTTGGTTCGATCCCTGGCCGATACAAAACAACTTAAATTAAATAAAATACTAAAAAAGTGTTAGGTTTGAGAAAATAAAAACACCACAAGTTCCTTTAAAAAAATTTTATAACATAAATTCAATACACTACTACAAGTACAAAAAAACACTGACAAATTACCAAAACCTTTTGGATTCCTCGATTCAAACAGTCTTCTTATTGTACGGACTAAGCCTTTTACATGACTTTAAATGTCTATCCGATCCGTTCATCACCACAGCCAGAGACGGACTGAAGTTCATAGCACTTATATAGTCTCATTAGCCGGTACAACACATGAGTCAAATCAATAACCATGTTCATTATACGTCTCGGAGCATTTTTTATAATGACGATGTAAGCTATCGAGACGTGAAACTAGTTTATTGCACCTATTGCACTGAAATTGTATTCTTTGAACATTATTAGAACAACCGCTTCTTTCATGTCTGCGAGCATTTGAGGTGATAGTAAATGATGCACCACAGTATTTGCACTGATGCGAAGTACACTCTTCATTAATTGAAGTATTCAATGCTGATAAAACTTCAGCTGATGGTGGTGGAACAGCACATAAAGAAGTCTCCTCCAGTGTTGTCAGAGGCGTTGCCAACGAGATCTGCTCCAACATCGTCGGCGCCGACGTCATTGTTCCCGTAGTCGATGGTACATCCTCCATCGAGTACGACGTTAAAGTCGGTAAAGATGCCATCGAAGTCTCAAGAACAGGCAATTACACGACTTATGCACCAGAACAAACAAACTAGGAGATCCATACACCGTCGACGGCAGTAACAAACTGAGCGTCCTGCTGTCTAGGACTCGTTTATATACATTAACCGGTTTAAATAATACTCTAGTCAAATCAAGAACAATTTACTAAAATACTAGAGTCAAAACATAATTAAAAAAATAGAAGCACCATCAACAAAAAAGGAAGCACATTTGGAAGCACCTTCAAATAAGGAAAAACAATAGGAAGCACCGACTACGAAAAGGCAGCACATTTGGAAGCACCGACAACGAAAAGACAGCACATTTGACAGCACCGACAACGAAAAGACAGCACATTTGGAAGCACCGACTACGAAAAGGCAGCACATTTGGAAGCACCGACAACGAAAAGGCAGCACATTTGGAAGCACAGACAACGAAAAGGCAGCACATTTGGAAGCACCATCATCGAAAAGGCAGCACATTTGGAAGCTCCATCAACAAAAAAATAGGCAAAAAGGAAGCACAAGTTACGAGATCTAAGTCTTAGTTAGAAATCAGAATACAAGAAATAAAAACATTAAATTCTTATAATTTAAATTATTTATTTTATTGCTTTACATTATACAAATGCAAGTAAAACAAGACATTATTGTATGTAGCCAGCATTCCTCAGTTCCTTGAGTATGAAGGATATCTCTTTGATGCACGAATAGTTTCCTGCACAAAGCGAACCATGTAGAAGTCTTAGCCGATCAACCAATATGTTTGGATCTTTCCATGATGTGTAATCATTCTCTTCTACCACCATCTTCCTTGCACCTTTATAATAAATATTATGATCTCTGGTGTCTTCCGTTTTACCACCAACCTCAGGGTAACTTTCATGTTTGAGACGGTGATCATCACAAGCTTGATCAGATTTATTTAATATATCACGTCGTTTCCACCGTTTCGGTCTCACGACACCGCCACATTCTTCGATCTTGGCAGCTTTAGGTGCTTCATCATAGTGTAATTCTTTGTCAACAGCCTCAGAGTCACTGTAACAATCACCGTAGAAGGAATCGTCTTCACCCAATTTACCGTAATAATTCGATGTTGATGATGTTGAAGTGTCTTCATCGTCTTCATGCTTCCTTTTTAGGAGTCCATCATTTTTACAAAGTAGGAAAGATCTACTTGAATTCGGCTGGAATATATTCTCACTTTTCACGTTAAGGATTCTTCCATTGTCTTCATTCTTCCGTAAATCATCAACCTCCTTCAATTTAAGTTCTTTGTCGAGATCGGAAGAGCCAAGAAAATTATTGTCGTAATGCAGATCACTCTTCCTTAGGCTAGTAGATTCATCGTTGTCCTCTAGCTTGTACGCAGGCTTGGCGTTACAAGTTCTGCCATGTCTTTTTAGGCTCTCTCTCCGCGTAAACGACTTGCTACATCGAACACAACTTATCATATTGCGCAGTGGATTTTTAACACAGTCATTCTTCTCGTGTTGTCTTTTATTCTTTCTCAAGATAAACTCTTTACTGCAAAACTTACACCTATGTTCTTTCGATACAGCGTCAGATCCCAAATCGGTATTCATATTAGTTACTGAGAATAATGCCAGATACCAATTGAGTGTTTTAAATTAGATCCAATACTTAAATAGAAATTTTTTCATATTTCATCAGCGAGAATTAATATATCTCATGCAAAAGTACTTTATGCATGTAGTTCTGCTTTTCAACAACAGATGTCGCCACATGTTGCTTGCAGGTAAATAATATTTAGTTTTTTTATGCGGGATGCGGGATGCTCACTAACGATCGCAAAAGAAGGATGGCTTCGCTAGACTCCAAGGAAAAGGAAGTTCGTCTTGCATGTTGGTGCTCCACAGATGTCTCATGGCGTAATATTAATTTGACTGAGTAATGATATTTGTTAATTCCACCTGATAAAAATATTGCAAGTTTTGTTTAGTAGCAGAAATTATCGAATTAAATGTAACTCCAAATAAAATGACATGTCTCATTAGACCAAAAAAATTCCACGCAGAGAGCGGTTTCTCAGAATAGTCAGAAACACTTGAAGAAACCACAGGAATGATTGCAAGAACACGGGAAAAACCATCAAAATATTGACAAGAATAATCAGGAGCACACGGAGAAAACCATCATAATATTGGCAAGAATAATCAAGAGCACACGGAGAAAACCATCATAATATTGACCAGATTAATCAGAAGTACTCGGAGAAAACCACCATATGTTTTCTTTGATATCATAAAATTACAGGATAAAATATTAAAAAAAAAAAAAATATAAAAAAATAATAAATAAAAAAAAATTCATAAATTTCTGGCTTGTACAAATACTCTATCTTTCCTCAACAATGATAAGTTTACAAGCTATCAGAAACTGTTTATGGATCTTTTTTATTATTTTTTATTTTTTTATTAATTTATTATTATTTTTAAATATTTTTTCCTGTAATTTTATGATATCAAAGAAAACATGTGGTGGTTTTCTCAGAGTTTTTCTTATTAATCTGGTCAATATTATAATGGTTTTCTCTGTGAGCTCCTGATTATTCTTGTCAATATTATGATGGTTTTCTCCGTGTGCTCCTAATTATAATTGCCAATATTTTGATGGTTTTTCCCGTGTTCTTGCATTCATTCCTGTAGTTTCTTCAAGTGTTTCTGACTATTCTGAGAAACCCTCTCTGCATGGATTTTTTTTGGTCTAATGAGACATGTCATTTTATTTAGAGTTACGTTTAATTCGATAATTTCTGCTACTAAACAAAACTTGCAATATTTTTATCAGGTGGAATTAACAAATATCATTACTCAGTTAAATTTATATTACGTCATGAGACATCTGTGGAGCACCAACATGCAAGACGAACTTCCTTTTCCTTGGAGTCTAGCGAAGCCATCCTTCTTTTGCGATCGTTAGTGAGCATCCCGCATCCCGCATAAAAGAACTAAATATTATTTACCTGCAAGCAACATGTAGCGACATCTGTTGTTGAAAAGCAGAACTACATGCATAAAGTACTTTTGCATGAGATATATTAATTCTCGCTGATGAAATATGAAAAAATTTCTATTTAAGTATTGGATCTAATTTAAAACACTCAATTGGTATCTGGCATTAGTCTCAGTAACTAATATGAATACCGATTTGGGATCTGACGCTGTATCGAAAGAACATAGGTGTAAGTTTTGCAGTAAAGAGTTTATCTCGAGAAAGAATAAAAGACAACACGAGAAGAATGACTGTGTTAAAAATCCACTGCGCAATATGATAAGTTGTGTTCGATGTAGCAAGTCGTTTACGCGGAGAGAGAGCCTAAAAAGACATGGCAGAACTTGTAACGCCAAGCCTGCGTACAAGCTAGAGGACAACGATGAATCTACTAGCCTAAGGAAGAGTGATCTGCATTACGACAATAATTTTCTTGGCTCTTCCGATCTCGACAAAGAACTTAAATTGAAGGAGGTTGATGATTTACGGAAGAATGAAGACAATGGAAGAATCCTTAACGTGAAAAGTGAGAATATATTCCAGCCGAATTCAAGTAGATCTTTCCTACTTTGTAAAAATGATGGACTCCTAAAAAGGAAGCATGAAGACGATGAAGACACTTCAACATCATCAACATCGAATTATTACGGTAAATTGGGTGAAGACGATTCCTTCTACGGTGATTGTTACAGTGACTCTGAGGCTGTTGACAAAGAATTACACTATGATGAAGCACCTAAAGCTGCCAAGATCGAAGAATGTGGCGGTGTCGTGAGACCGAAACGGTGGAAACGACGTGATATATTAAATAAATCTCATCAAGCTTGTGATGATCACCGTCTCAAACATGAAAGTTACCCTGAGGTTGGAGGTAAAACGGAAGACACCAGAGATCATAATATTTATTATAAAGGTGCAAGGAAGATGGTGGTAGAAGAGAATGATTACACATCATGGAAAGATCCAAACATATTGGTTGATCGGCTAAGACTTCTACATGGTTCGCTTTGTGCAGGAAACTATTCGTGCATCAAAGAAATATCCTTCATACTCAAGGAACTGAGGAATGCTGGCTACATACAATAATGGCTTGTTTTGCTTGCATTTGTATAATGTAAAGCAATAAAATAAATAATTTAAATTATAAGAATTTAATGTTTTTATTTCTTGTATTCTGATTTCTAACTAAGACTTAGATCTCGTAACTTGTGCTTCCTTTTTGCCTATTTTTTTGTTGATGGAGCTTCCAAATGTGCTGCCTTTTCGATGATGGTGCTTCCAAATGTGCTGCCTTTTCGTTGTCGGTGCTTTCAAATGTGCTGCCTTTTCGTTGTCGGTGCTTCCAAATGTGCTGCCTTTTCGTTGACGGTTCTTCCAAATGTGCTGCCTTTTCGTAGTCGGTGCTTTCAAATGTGCTGCCTTTTCGTTGTCGGTGCTGCCAAATGGACTGCCTTTTCGTTGTCGGTGCTTCCAAATGTGCTGCCTTTTCGTAGTCGGTGCTTCCAAATGTGCTGCCTTTTCGATGACGGTGCTTCCAAATCTGCTGCCTTTTCGTAGTCGGTGCTTCCAAATGTGCTGCCTTTTCGTTGTCGGTGCTTCCAAATGTGCTGCCTTTTCGTAGTCGGTGCTTCCAAATGTGCTGCCTTTTCGTAGTCGGTGCTTCTAAATGTGCTGCCTTTTCGTTGTCGGTGCTGTCAAATGTGCTGTCTTTTCGTTGTCGGTGCTTCCAAATGTGCTGCCTTTTCGTAGTCGGTGCTTCCTATTGTTTTTCCTTTTTTGAAGGTGCTTCCAAATGTGCTTCCTTTTTTGTTGATGGTGCTTCTATTTTTTTAATTATGTTTTGAATCTAGTATTTTAGTAAATTGTTCTTGATTTGACTAGAGTATTATTCAAACCGGTTAATGTATATAAACGAGTCCTAGACAGCAGGACGCTCAGTTTGTTACTGCCGTCGACAGTGTACGGATCACCTAGTTTGTTTCTTCTGGTGCATAAGTCGTGTAATTGCCTGTTCTTGAGACTTCGATGGCATCTTTACCGACTTTAACGTCGTACTCGATGGAGGATGTACCATCGACTACGGGAACAATGACGTCGGCGCCGACGATGTTGGAGCAGTTCTCGTTGGCAACGCCTCTGACAACACTGGAGGAGACTTCTTTATGTGCTGTTCCACCACCATCAGCTGAAGTTTTATCAGCATTGAATACTTCAATTAATGAAGAGCGTACTTCGCATCAGTGCAAATACTGCGGTGCATCATTTACTATCACCTCAAATGCTCGCAGACATGAAAGAAGCGGTTGTTCTAATAATGTTCAAAGAATACAATTTCAGTGCAATAGGTGCAATAAACTAATTTCACGTCTCGATAGCTTACATCGTCATTATAAAAAATGCTCCGAGACGTATAATGAACATGGTTATTGATTTGACTCATGTGTTGTACCGGCTAATGAGACTATATAAGTGCTATGAATTTCAGTCCGTCTCTGGCTGTGGTGATGAACGGATCGGATAGACATTAAAAGTCATGTAAAAGGCTTAGTCCGTACAATAAGAAGACTGTTTGAATCGAGGAATCCAAAAGGTTTTGGTAATTTGTCAGTGTTTTTTTTTGTACTTGTAGTAGTGTATTGAATTTATGTAATAAATATTTTTTTAAAAGAACTTGTGGTGCTTTTATTATCTAAAACCTAACACTTTTTTAGTATTTTATTTTATTTAAGTTGTTTTGTATCGGCCAGGGATCGAACCAAGGACTGGAGCGGATCGAATCGATATGTAAGTTAAATAGTGATTTATTTAATGAATTTTGGATTTTTCCCGCTTTTCTAGCTACATTATTACATGATTTCAAGATGACGGTCGAATTTCAAGATGGCGGGGGCACCTCCGTAATAAATGATTACTGCACTGTAGCGGGTTAGAATAAAATTATCCAGATGGAAAAATACTCTATAATACAAGTACACACACACACAAGATGGCGTACTCCAGCAAGTGGTAGCTCCTGGTAGCATGTACTGAACATAAAATGTCGGATCCATGATGGTCAACAAGGACAATGTCAAATTTCAAGGACAAAGTCAAATTTCAAGGTCAAGGTCAAGGTCAAATTTCAAGATCAAGGTCAAATTTAAAGTTCATTGTCAAATTTTAAAGTCAAGGTCAAATTTCAAGGTAAAGGTCAAATTTCAAGGTCAAGGTCAAAGTTCAAGGTCAAGGTCAAAGTTCAAGGTCAAGGTCAAAGTTCAAGGTCAAGGTCAAAGGTGTGGTGACCAGATAATTCTACTAACATGGTATCAGCACACTCTAGCGGACGAAAACAAGATGGTGATCTCCAGTATCTTGATTAAAAGATGGCGGCCGTTACGAAAAGTGCAACGGTGGTTTTAATGAGTTTTTTATTATTTAATTAGGTTGATTATTTTTTTAAAATTTTTTTCCCGAATCTCTAGCATTAAAATTACGGATTTTCAAGATGGCGGACATGACGTCATACTAGGTGACGATATATATGCTTTGAAAAAAAGTGGTAGGAGACAGTCTGCCTGAATCCACCATTGAGGAAGGAGCCTGTCGCCATTTTTAATTTTTTTTGCACTCACCGGGTTCGAACCGAGGACTGTGATCGATATAATCAATCAGAATTCTATTAAGTTAATTTTTTGATGAATTTTGGAATTTTTTCATTAAAATCGGATAATAATTAAAGATTTTTAAGATGGCGTCCAAATTTAAATATGGCGACCATAACGGAAACTGCAACGGTGACGTAATCATCCAATATGGCGGAAAACACATCGCCGGAATTTTCTAGAACAAAATGACGTCATCCAAAATGGCGGATCCAAGATGGCCGCCGTGATCTACTTGTCCCGTTACGTTATGTCTCGTTACGCTGTGTCCCGTTACGCTCGTCCAAGATGGCCGCCGTGACGTTAGAGATGGACGTGACGTCAGAGATGTGGCTCGGCTCCGGCTCCGCCCCCTGGACGCTGTCCCCGGTCCGTCATTCCTATACTACTGTTGTCTATAGGACTTAGTTAAATAAGGCACACCCACATACACAAATTTAAACCCCTTCACAACCCCCCCCCCCCCCACACACACACACACCTTGTTATGTATAAAATCAAAAAATCATGTTCTTAAATCACCAGTGTTGCTTCAAGAATATTATAAGCATTTTCTGGACATTAATTCTTCCCTATTTGACCTCTAACAAAGCAGCAGCCGTTTCATGTTTGTGTCATTTCCCTGTAGGTAACTTTTTTTTAATTTCTATTAACTGAAACTTGATTTGCCAGAAATTAATTAAGTAGTGCAAATGTAGATTCAAAATATTTTTCAATAAAAATGTGTTAAGAAAAATATATTTTTTTTAAAGTTGGGCCTTCATTTTTGTGCACATGTGGCTGTATACATTAGCACAAAATGAATAACGAATGCATGTAAGCACCAAAAAAAAAACCGTAAAATGTACAGGCAAGGTCGTGAAATTGTTAAATTGCCCATTCACAATGCTACGAAATTTTCACAGGATGATAAAAAGGCTACATAAAAAATAAAATTGCTTGATACTATTACAAATTATATATGTGCTTTAAAACATTATACTTCAGTGATTGATATTGGATATTGGTCCATATAATTAAAAAATATATATATTTATTGGGAATATTAGTGATAGAAATTGTGTTTATAATATTTTTCAGGCGTATTTTCAATCGTATATAAGCGAGGTTATGTTCCCGTATGTATTACAAATTATAAATTATTACAATTTTATTTGATAAATAATTAAAATTAATAAATAAGAATAAACATTCAGCATATTTATTGATTTACATAATTGATAAAAATGTATCTCGATTATTTTACTAAATTAAATTATTATTCATTACAACCGTATTTATAATATCACTCCAGTTATTTTATTATTTTACTTCTATTAATAATTTGCATGCGAAATTAAAGTTTTTTTTATCACGCCGAGTAAGTATAACTTCTAACTCGCGTACATTCACCCAGTTTTAAAATTAGTATAATATTTCGTAACCTCGACATGCATTCTGATTGGTTGCCGTTTGTTAACGTTTCCGTGCACTGTGGAAGCAGCAGACGCGACAGTGAAATGTTCCGGGAGATCCGTGTCCGTTTCCGTGTCATTAAGGGGGTGCCTCCCATTTCAGGTCAAGATTTTATATTTACAGTAATTAAAGATAAACTTTTAGACTTTTTCAATTGTTTAACTTTCACGAAATGAAAAAATATATATACAGCGCATACTTTTTGCATAATTAGCTGCTAAAGTTACATTTTGAAAATTTTTGGGTTGTACAAATAAGGAGAATTTAATTTATTGCAGAAATGAAACTTTTTAGGTTTAACTGCAATGCCACTGGCTACTTCAATAAATGGTTTGAATTTCTTTCAGAAAATATTATTTAATTTTACCTGGCATTTCAAAATTCTCAAATTTGTTACGATTTTGACAGCCAAAAAACATGAAATGAGTTTTTGTGATAGAAATGCAAACCATAGCACGAAGTAGCCAGTGGCATTACAGTTAAACCTAAAGAGTTTCAGTTCTGCAAAAAATTAAATTATCCTTTTTTTTGTACAACCCAAAAACGTTCAAAATGTAACTTTGGCAGCTAATTATGCAAAAAGTATGCGCTGTATATATTTTTCATTTCGTGAAAGTTAAACAATTGGAAAAGTCTAAGAGTTGGTCAGTGATTAATATAAATATAAAATCATGACCTGAAATGGGAGGCACCCCCTTAAAGCCAGTTCTGCAATGACACGGTAACGGATCACGTAAACGGAGGCAAATCTTACGGAACAGCCTCTCTACAGAAAATCGCCGGGCGTAGATGGACACGCACGGGTTAGCTCGGCAGTGCTGATCTCCGTTTCCGTTTCTCCGTGCGACCAACAGGAGCTGCGGTGGTAGCCATATTTGTTTGTGTTCTAATATTTGTAAAAAAAACTGTTTCAAGTTCAAAAATATCTAGTGTTCTATGATTACTTTTTGGCTTATTTTTACTAAAACTTTTGATTCTTTCCGTGTTGTAACCTCGCAGCATCATAGGATATGTTAAGTTAAATTAATATTTCTTAACCTCTAAACGCAAGTCTCATCAGCTGCAGTTTGTTGACGTTTCCGTGCGCTGTGTATGCAGCCGGGCGGGAGGTTTGTGAGGTTATGTCTTTATTTTACATGATGATATTTGTTTAAATCGAATGTTTAGTTTGTTGTTGTTGTTTAATGAAGCAGTGACATTTCACGCAAAATGCCCAACCCAATTTAATTATATATTCAGATATATAAGTAAACAAGGGCGTCGCCAGCCGATGGCCAGTCGATGGCCTAGGGGGGTGGGGGGGCAAGTTGTGGGAAAAGTATGTATTTCTTTGCATTTGGCTACATTTTTTTGAATCTCTAGGGCTCTAGGGGGGGGGGCAACTCCCCCCCTAACCCCCCCTGGCGACGACCTTGTAAGTAAATTAAATATGTGTGTGTGTGTCAGGGGCGCAGCCAGGGGGGGGGGGGGGGGGTTAGGGGTTCTAACCATGGAGCTAATATACAGTAATACATCTGGAGAGGACAAGGGAAGGCCAGCAAAGGATGCGAGGTGAAGCCGGGTATCGGCGTTTATTCCCTGCTTCCTACGCTGGAAGAAAACGAAAACGAGCCAAACTTGTCTCGCGCGGCCGTAAAATCCTCCAAACTAAACTCGCAACAGCTCCGAAACTATCAAAACAATCAAACTGAAAATTTTACTGGATTATCTGTAAACATTCTTCCCCACACCGCTTTAATCTTTTTTTCGAAACATGAATACTTTCATTTTTAAAAATTAAATACCTATTTACTGCCAATTTTTTTTGTGAATACGCAGAGTAAATTTCAACATCGAGGAAAAATTTTTGTTTGCAACTATAGGTGGGGGACACCTGCGTATGAAATTAGGAAGAAGCTTCAAATTTTATTTATATACCACTCTTGACGCATTCAACCCCATACTTTTATTTTTACAGAGAGTTGAAGTGGGAATAATGTTTCAGTGGGTAACACTACCGACATATGTCTTCGTAACGCACTTCTTTTTGTTATTATACTTCTCAAATTTTATAATTTCATACACAACGTTTATAAAAAACTAATTCTTACTTACTTCATTTAATCTATTACAAATATCTTGTAATATACGTGTATTAGTAGAAGTTAGAAGTCTTTTCAATATCATGTTCATGTTCCAGTCTACTTACTCAACCAAAGTAACATGCAAACCTTAGCTAAACACTGGTAGAGAATTGTTTGTAATAACTGTAATGCTATGCATATACTGACAATGTAAGAAACTTTCAATTTTATTAATTGTTTGCATAAGAATTAATAATTTAAAAAAATCATAGAATAGGCCTTTATAGACTGAAAACCTTTCACGTAGTTTCAAGTAGCGTACATAAAAGTTTTTAAATATATATAATTACCAAATATTGTTGAATATATTTAACATTTTTATACATGTTACAACACACATATTATAAAAAGCCTATATAGGATATAAAAAGACAGACGCCAAATTTTAGCATTTTGTATTTCTTTTCTCTGTGTGAATAAAATAACAGTTCTTAACGTAGTTGCTAATACATACTGTACTATATTTCTTAAAAAAATATGAAAACCCCTGACATCGTCACCATAACAATGATAAATTTGCAAAATAATTAAGGTACGTCTTTTAATGCTACGAAGCACACTTTTAAGAGAAATGTTTTAAACTTATGTTGGGATTTATCTAATATCTTAAAAGCATTGTGAAACCGTTCCTTTGAGGGAAACCTTAATATACCGAACACCATATCATCCTTTAATCGAGTTAGATTTTCGCTTCTTAAGACCCATTTGTCTTCAAAATGCACTGTACACAATGCATGGTTCGGAGACGCAGTCCAATTTTTCCGCTTTGTCGCTTTTTCCCAGATCTGTCGTTGATCGTCACGTTTTGGAAATCTATGAAAAAAGTAAAGAATTATACTTACAACTGAAACAACTTCTCTTTGTTAAATAGTTTTCTTAGGTTTTTCGAAAAGTTCGAAGATTAGTTACTTCCGTTTAAAAAATTTGCCACTTTTTTCTGATGCTTCAAAAGTTTTGGGAATTAATTTAGTTAACAAATGAAAAAAAAAAATCTTTAATACTTGTGAAAAGCAACGCCATCCGGCTTGGAATTCCATCGATTTGTACAGCCATATGCGCTACAGGAAATCACCATTGTAGCCGCACACCAGCGCCACTCAAACCTCAAGGACAAGTGGGCTGGGGCTGCGTTTGCAGTAGAAATACGCTCTCTTCCTCTTTCTTTTCAACCCTTCTTCGCAACCGGCTGGCTTCGCTCTCGCCCTACACATGTCCACTCCAGATCTTCTTACATGCTCCTTGGTTCTAACCTCCCCCCCTTAGCACCAAATCTTTAATTAATTTCTTATTTATCACTCAAACAAATTTAATATTAAAATAATAAAAAAATTTAACATTACAATATTTAAATTTAAGAACCGAAAACTGCTAAAATAGCACTATTTTACACCTTAAAATGCTTCTCAACACCCTCCATACACAAATGCACTGGTGAGTGTGTGTGTGTGTGTGTGTGTGTGTGTGTGGGGCGCAGGCGCTGGTGCACGTGTCCACGGCCTACTGCAACTGCAACCGCCCGGAGGTGGGCGAGATGGTGTACCCGCCGCCCGCAGACCCGGAGACCATCATGCAGTACGCCGAGTGGATAGACCAGGATCTGCTGGAAGCCATCACGCCCAAGTAACTACCCCCGCCGGAGGGTCGCGCGCGCGAGGGGAGCGAATGTACTGTTGCGGAAACTGGGTTCGCAAAGGATGGCCGAATTTATTTAAATTCAGTTTTATTTATTACTAGAGACCTACAAAATTCGCGGATTCATTTCGTGATATGCTGCAATTCAAATAATTATATACCTTAGCGCTGCTTCTACCACTGGTTCACTGTTAATCTGCAGCAATGAGGGCCAATTAGAGACCCTCGCTCAAAGAAGTGTCGAATCACAGACACTCAGTCGAGACGACTCACAAGTCAGCAGCCAATGAACAGGTGGCATTTGCCCGAGTGTGTAGAGTGTAGTGGAGTCTATCCTGGAGGTCAGTGAATCCGCGAATTTTGCAGGTCTCTATTTATTACTAATGTTTAGAATATCAATCAAATTACTGCACTCAAGATCTGTGTTCACAACAATTAGTCTTCCACTGGTCATTGAAACATTGACTCTTTCCACTGGAGCTTGGCTCGACAGTGGCTCGCTCTTGTGTCCGCTTCCTTCGCACACTCAGCCACACCGCGCCGCAGTTCAGTCCCCAACTATCGCTCGTCGCACCCGACTGGCTCGCCAGGCCTTCCCGCAGGTGTCGCCTCCCGATAGGTCCGGTTCGCTCAGCAAGGGCCACTTGCCCTCTTCACCTCTCGCCTGTATCATTCCCCAATAGGAAGACTCCCACTCTACTCTACTCGGGTGCGGGCGTCGCTGCTTTTGTACTTGTCGGCCATGATTCTCGAATGGTCTGGAACGTCATCCGTGTCGACACGACGCCCGAAACACTCCAGCACAGTGGCGTGCTAGTTACGCCACTCCACGCGGCGGCCTCTGGAAGCCCTCAAGATTCCCAGGCCACAAAGTGATAGAAGACAGCGCCGTGGAAGGAGGGAGCGGGGGAAAGGGTGTGGCAAGGTCGGGCCGTCCTAATCCTCAAAGGTATGCGCGAGTGACGTCAGTGTCCACGTGTCACCGCACGGGGACCGCCAGGCCCCTCAGGTACCTGGCGTGCGTCGCAGCCTTGTCTTCCATTACGCTCGCAACAATATTTTATTTCTGCAAAGGACGAATATTGCAACATCCAATGAGAGAAGAGTAGGTTGCCATTTTTTTCGGGACAAGAGAACTGTTTATATTTATCGGTCATATTGGGGCAATAAATTGTCGAGATATTACAATGCTCACGTAATTACTGCTCTACAAATAAATTAATGCAAACATATAGAACAAGTCACTAGCAATAAATGTAAATGCAAAAAAAAAATATGGCATGAATAATTGATAACTAAAAATTTCACATAACCACATTTATTTATATGTTGAAAGCTGTGTTCACAAACTGCTGGTCAGGTATCACGGAATAATCATTTAGTAGTTAATATATTTGTTTCCATACACTACCAAACTTTGTCGGATACATCGCAAATTTTCAGTGGCTATAATTAACAGTAAGATTACAATCTGTGAACTGATTTCGCACAGGTCGTGTGCACAAAGTCGTGTGAATGGCCTGCTTTTTACTCACTTTTTTTTTGCTCGCATTATACACGGAAACTGCGTGAAGCAGCTTTTCGTCCAGATGATAGTCTACTCCATGTTCGCGGGACACCAAAAACATTGCCTCAAGTGTAGTTTTTGCATTGTGGAAACAGTTTGGAAGGATTACATTTTATGGAAGTGACTCCTTATGAAGATGTAAAATTATTATTCGTACTTGTTTACCATTATCAGGCGTAGTCAAGCACCATTTCCCGCAATGTTTTAGGCGTTGAAAAATGGCGATGGTAAGGTAAAGAGTGACTTCAACTACGAGGTCTTCTCCTGACAGTACCATCATCAGGCGTGGTCAAGCACCATTTCCCGCAATGTTTTGGGCGTTGAAAAATGGCGATGGTGAGGTAAAGAGTGACTTCAACTACGTCACAGCAGGCCTTCTCCTGACAGTACCTATCTCCGTGGAGAAAGAACATCTTAAGAGCCCCGCCTACCTGAGCACACACAGGGTGTGCAGAGCTTCAGGAAAAAACCACGCGATTTGAAAACGGCTTAAGATATCCGAGTGGAGTTTTACGAAAAGCATTTTAGAATTCACTGCGGGCAGATAAGTAGTTTTGTTTCCGGATTAAATTTTTTAAACGTTACTTTTAGAAAAAGTGAAATGGATAAAACACGTGTCCTCAGAGTAAATTTTAGGCATTAAAAAACCGGTACACATTATTGAAAGCACTAAAGGGACTGTCATTACTCTTTAATCTTAATTTATTTGTCATATAATGTCATGGTAACTGTTCAAATATCAAAAGACTGTGCGCCAGTCATCAGCCTTGCGCTTAGGGGAGATAACGCGCTGGAAGTACCAGCAAGAGTCGCACTTATCATCCCGCCTCACTAACGCACATACACCCCTGACTAGGCGGGCTCCTTAATAGAACCAGCAACACATTATTTGTACAGATAACATTCCAAGCCATAGCTTATACATAACGGTTTTACTTTGGCCCCTCCAACCCATAAAATAAATGTCCCTGTGTTAAAAGTATAGATGGGATGTGATTGCCAAAATACTACATTCCTAAAATCATTATATTTTTCACAATGCATATTGCTAAAGAGCAGAAACTTTGGCCAAATCCTGTGAATGACCCACAGTTTAAATGAAAGACTCAGCGCAAGTTAAAAATACTCAACGAAAGACTAATCGAATTAATCTCGTAAGTGAGCAGCCAATGAACACTGGACAAATTTTTGCATATGCAGAGAACTATTAGTCCATCCTAAAGTCCTAACTGATTGGTCACCAGACAAAGCCGAAGAGCCGTTGCAAGACCCTTAATCCTAAATGTGGGTTTACCTAGGTTAGCGAAAACACATAGGCGAAAATGTTGATAAAATAAAAAAAAAGTTTCCAGGCTGCCATTGCGTGATTCTGCATCTAAAACGCCAAATTTATCATAAAATAAATTAACATTTTCTTTACAGTAAATTACATATGAATTCGGCCCCATATTGTGGCCTATTATGATTATTAGAAGTCCGTTTTAAATTCAGAAGAAATGAAAGTATTATGGAATATCAAAAATAAATTTCTTACTGTAATAAATAGGCCAGAAATATATAATCAATAACACCCAAATTGTCAATGGATTTTTTTAATAATGCGACGAGTCACTGCGCGCGCAAAATTCAGAAATGATGTTCAACTTCAACAGTAAAATACTAAAGCTAAGGGCACTCTGCAGTTCCATTACTCTTCAGACTCAAAGTTTACGTCAAAAAACTGCTCGGTGTTTAACCAAGTGAATTGTGACTAAATACCTGGGCGGAGTACTCGTCAAACGCTCGTAACAGTAACATGCACAGTTTCCGAAAAAGTAAACTTGGCTCACGAGTTTATCCACTAATTGATAAACGTTACAACAGTCTTAACACGACAATTACGTGCTGAACTAACCACACATCGAAATTCGTACAAAATTATTGCAAATCCTTTGGGATAGTTTGTTCGATGCTTTCGAAAGTACAACAAAAGACATGGAATGTTTAAAAAAAAGTACATCATATTAAGCATTGCCAAAATTCGTAAGGTAAATGTCTCAAATTGTACGTCGCGTAAAGTCATTAAAAAATGCCTGTGCATAATGAGTAGCCTCATGGTTGTCAAAGGCTGCACAATGAAATGATCGTGGGCGCAAAGAGAAAAATAAATGCATTACATTCCAAGTCCGCAGTACCTTCGGAAGCAGGTAGCAAAGTTCACTCAAACGGTAGACAGCTCAAAAATAGAAATTTGTTTACAAATTTTCCCTAAGCACATTCAACTTGGTCAAACGGGGACACCACGATTGTGTATTGCTAGGGGCAGGCATTTTCCGCGAAAAAAACCTTGAAAGTCTACTAGACTGCAACAAGGTATATACCCGCACCAACGGTTTCTTCCTGGTGAATGGCGGCCCTCTGCGAGAGAAGTCGTCCTCTTGTTTCACCGAGCCACTCAGGACGCGTTTGATTCCGCACTGACTTCATGTGATCGGTAGGGGCTTGCAGATTTCGCGAAAAGATTTCGGGACTCGATGAAAGTTAAAACACTGTAGCATCCTCTGTGTTTCGTGATAGGGTGAGTTCCTCCCAGGTACATATCGATTGTAACCAACACCAATCACAGTGATTCAGTGCGGAAGTAAACGCGTCCTGAGTGGCTCGGTCAAATAAGGCAACGACTTCTCTCGCAGACGGCCGCCAATCACAAGGAAGAAACCACAGGTGCGGGTATACCTTGGTGCAGTCTAATAAGTGTTCAGATCTTTTCGCGAAAAATGCCTGCCCCTAGCGATTGGTAGAGACCTGCAAAATTCGCGGTTTCGATGGCCTTCAGGATAGACTGAACATACCCCTGTACACTCGGGAAAATAACGCAAGTTCATTGGCTGCCGACTTGTAAGTCGTCTGAGCTGGTTTGTCTGATTAGATCCTTCTTTGGTTGAGGGTTTATAACTGGTTGAGATTCGTCCAGATGAACAGTAAGCCAATAGCAAAATTATCTTAGAGGTATATGTGTTTGAATTCTAGCCTATCACCGAATGAATCCGCGATTTTTGCAGGTCTCTAGTGATCAGTGTTGTAACAATCGACATGCACCTGAAAGAAACTCACCCAATCACGAAACACAGACGGTGCTACATTGTTTTGACCTTCAGGTAGTCTCGGAATCTTGCCGCGAAATATGCATGCCCCTAGGTATTGCTTCGAGGTCAGGTGAGAGGCACAACATACACGGAGCAAGAGTTCGTGTAGTTAAAGGGTTGCCTCCCATTTCATGTCAAGATTTTATATTTACAGTAATTACAGATAAACTTGTAGTCTTTTTCAATTGTTTAACTTTCACGAAATGAAACATATATATACAGCGCATACTTTTTGCATAATTAGCTGCCAAAGTTACATTTTTAACGTTTTTGGGTTGTACAAATAAGGAGAATTTAATTTATTGCAGAAATGAAACTATTTAGGTTTAACTGTGCTGCCACTGGCCACTTCGAGAAATGGTTGGAATTTCTTTCAGAAAATATTAATTAATTTTACCTGGCATATCGAAATTCTCAAATTTGTTACGATTTTGACAGCCAAGAAACATGAAATGAGTTTTTGTGCTAGAAATGCAAACCATATCATGAATTAGCCAGTGAAAAAGTTTCAGTTCTGCAATAAATTAAATTCTTATTATTTGTACAACCCAAAAACGTTAAAAATATAACTTTGGCAGCTAATTATGCAAAAGTATGCGCTGTATAAATTTTACGTTTCGCAGCAGGAAACGATCATAGCCTTCTTTCGTACCGATGAGATGTGAGCAAAAAGTGAGTATGTAAGCCGTCTCCAATTGAGCTCATGGGAATAAATATCAAGATGTCAAAATTGAACAGAAAATATTTTCAATTGAAGCGAACTTCCGCAGAACGACAAGTTCAATGAATGTCGAGTAGACATTATAAATCAACGAATTAATGATATAGCTGTTAAAATTCCTGTTTAGGCTGGGCTTCGATTACCGTGACGGATATTTGGTTGTTTACTAATTCAAAAAATTTTTTACGGCTCGGTTCAAGGTCGTAGTTGTGATTCTGTCCCGCAGGAGAGCGCTGGAAGTCGTGTGTGGTCGAACACTCGTTATCACAGACGTATCATCTTCCCGGGTGTCGCTTCCTTCTGGTTGGGTGGTAGGGGGGGGGGGAGGAGGGAGACGATGCGATACCCGGCATCGCCTTGCGTTATCTGATACGTGACGTCCGCGCCTTGGCCTGTTTGCGCCACAGTCCTCACTTCTTTGAACCTTTAGCTTCGTCTTTTCACGCTCTGCTGGATTATGCGGCCGTGAGTAACCATTTGCTTCTAGAGCTGCGGTGAGGTGTTTTATTTCTGCTTCCAGGTGTTGTTCTTCACAAATCGTTTTGCTCTGTGGGTCAGCGTTGATATGACTGTTCTTTTCTGCGATGGATGGTAATGAGAGGTGTAATGAAATTTTGGATGGAGATGATAGATTTGTAGGTGCAACACCAAACTGTAGGCTATCCCCCGAATTTATCATTCGTTTTTTATTTAATTGCCTCCCACTATGGAAGCAATTTTAAAAACGTATTCACGTCAAAAAAAAATTGGTTGTCTGTAAAGTCGGTTTACGGACGATAGTTTAACGTGACAACGTCATAAGTAATTATTGATGAAATGATTGCAAACTTTTATGAATAAAATTGAATAATTTTTATTGAATTATCACTATTTTGTATGGATACAAAGAAGGAGTGAAATTAAATATACAATTTAATTGATCAATTTACTTTTATTTGCACTCATTAATTCAAATATGTTTATTACTTTAACGAAAAGATTATTTTAACTATAACTGTTATACATGTTTGCTATTAAACTTCTTCCAATCTGTGTTATTCTGTTAAGGATAGGACGTTGATAGGAAAAGTAGGAAACGAATGGGAGTGTTTCAAATTTGATGTGCCTCGAAAAAGTCAAATCGATGGTTGTTCCAATCGAGTGGAAGAGAGATAGATGCGGCGCAAGCATACAATGAGCGTAACGGGACACAGCGTAACGGGACAATGTGTGTAACGGGACACTTTTTCGTGCGTGCAGCCGGCGTTCATAGATTTATTAGACGTCACGTCAAAAAAAATGGGCTGTGTCCGGCGCCCGTGGGCTTCCGAAGGCCGGCAGTGGTCTGTGAGCTGGTTTGTCTGTGAGCTGGTTTGTCTGTGAGCTGGTTTGTCTGTGAGCTCTCTAAGGGCAGATGTGCAGTGCCTTCTGCGACAGTCCGTGCCTATCTGGCCGGCTGGTGGGTCTGGCAGTCAGTGGGGAAGGGGGGGGGGATATCGTTAAATACACAATTATATTCAAATAAAGAGAGTAGAACCCAAGGAAAAAGTCCAAAAATAGTGATTAAGGAATTAACACAGAATCTATTGTGGAATCTCTACTGAGAGAATAGCCAGTTTAAAGTTATATCCATAACCCCATATTTAAATGGTTTCATTTTTGGCATACAATTTTCTGATAATCGAAAACGTAAACTATTTTTTTATTTTTCGTTTCCTAATATTACGATAATATCCTACAATCTGCCTGACAGTAAATTTTTTATACAATCAGAAAAATCCGCGCTGTTTGGTTGTAACAAGTGTTGATACATGTACATGCATTTTAAATTGTTCTGTTTTAGACTATCATTGGAATGAAAGAAGATGTTAAGTTGTGCGACAAATTAAAATACTTCAGTGTAATATACACATATCAATGTTTATTTTTTTTTTGCCATCATTAAAAGGCTATGATACGATAGCATGCAGTAATAAATAATAAAATAAATGTCGTTTTCATTATTTTTTCTAGAGTTAGTTTATTTTCATCTTGTAGTTCCTGGTTACAAGGGCCTATAAATCTTATTCTAATTCCTTGCTAGGCCTAATATTTTTTACCTAAATGACATGTAGCCTACGATTGTCTTGAGTTGCTTGTACCATTGAATATATATAATGTTATATTCAATGCTTGTACTCTGAAGCCTCGGATTACAATTGTTGGATGTAAAAATGATTCTTTCATTGTTATAAACAAACCTCCCTTGTTTCATAGCCATTCCGCAGGAAACTTGTTATTAGACTCCTGTTAACGTATAGACTGCTTTTTTTAAAATAATTCCATTTAAATAAGTTAAAATTTATAAATGAAAAAAAAAATAATGCCCGAAAACACCTCCTGTATTTTGTACAAGATGTCACCTAAGTACCTTGAGAGAGAAAAACTCAGAAAAATCACGTATCTGGTCATTTAAAACAGCGCCATTATCACTCACATCGAAACAACACCACAGCTGTGATAATTTAACGGGATACAAGGGCCAGTCCTGTCAGTCATCCGATAGAGCGCGCGGGTGTCGCGAATGTGCAGCGCTCTGCTGGGGCGAGCCTTACTCCGCGCGCGGGGTTGCCAAGTCGTCAGTCGCGCGCTGGCCGCTGTCGCAGTGCCCCGGTCATCTGCCTCCCTGCCACCCGATATGTTTCCTCACGGCCAGACACCAGCGGGTCGTTACCACAACGCCGAAATACCATAACGCCGAATGTCAAAATTGACCACAACGCCGACAGCTAGAAAACTGCTGTGTACCACAATGCCGAAATTACAACTGAATGAATTTGTGTGTGTTTCTTAAATGTACCTTAACGCCGAAAATACCACAATTTAACCTAACCTTACCTAACGTAACCTAACCTAGCGTAATATAACCTAACTTAACCTAGCCTATCCTAGCCTAACCTAACCTAGCCTAACCTAGTCTAACCTAACCTAGTCTAACCTAACCTAGTCTAACTTAACCTAGTCTAACCTAACCTAGTCTTACCTAACCAAGTCTAACCTAACCTAGTCTAACCTAACCTAGTCTAACCTAACCTAGTCCAACCTAACCTAACCTTTGTGGCAGTTCTGCAATGACATGTTTCGGCGTTAGTGTATTTCGGCGTTGTGGTAATTCGGCGTTGTGGTACACAGCAGTTTTCTAGCTGTCGGCGTTGTGGTCAATTTGGCATTTCGGCGTTGTGGTATTTCGTCGTTGTGGTGCGTCCCCGACACCAGCTCCGCCAGGATCCGCGGCCTTCACATGTTGTGCGCGTTACTTGTGCACATGCTATTTTAAATACCTTTTCAATTAAAACAGTTGTCAACTACAGTATCTTGTGCTGCAACAATTTATTGGTCTGTAATTTAGTTACTATTTGAAGAGTGTGGCCTAAAGCGAGAGATTCTGATGTAAAATCTCGGCCCCGGTATGATTTTGTGGTCTAATTTCGAGCATAAATAGCAAACGATAAAAAAAATTCAAAAAAATATATTTCCCAGTCTTATAACTTTAATCGATTAAAAAACCTTTCACTCGATAAGAAATAACTACTTTTAATTGTAGGTACTAAATACTGCGGTTTTGGTCAAAGATCAAGGTCAAGGTTATCCAGGATGGCCGCCGTGATGTCACAATGCAAGATGGCGGACCGTGAGAAATCTGAGAAGCACTAGCAGGAAGGAGGAACTTTTTTCTCCTTGGAGACTATCGAAGCCATCCTTCTTATGCGTTCGATAGTGAGCATCCTGCATCCCGCATAAAAGAAATAAATATTATTTACCTGCAAGCAACACGTTGACGTCATCTGATGTTGAAAAGCGGAACTACTTGCAGCAAGTACCTTTGCATGAGATAAATTAACTCTCACCACTGAATAGTGCTATTGTAGTCAGTTAGAGACATGAAGTTTCGTAGCCATGCGGCCAATTAGTCATGCAGTCTCGTAACCATGCGATCTGGAAGCTTCGTAGTCCTATAGCCTCGCGATCACGTAACCTTGAAGACTTGTAATCGCATAGTCTCGTAACCTCATGGCTCGTAGTCTCGTAGTCATGATGCATTGGAGCCTCGTGGACTTGAAGCTACGTAAGCAAGTAGTCTTGTAATGTTATAACATAATGCTGATGGTGCAGATGTAGCAAAAGAGAAAATTTGTCGAAGACAGATGTGGAAATTGGCGCCTTGTAGACGAGTAGATTCGTAGTCAAGAACTCATGCAGACTTGTATTCCTGTATCCACGCAGTCACGTAAACTTGTTTTCTAGAAGCTTCGTAGCTCTGTGGCCTCACAGTCTGGTAAACTTGAAGATTCGTAGTCACGTAATCTCGTAACCTCATGACTCAAAGTCGCGTAGTCATGAAGTCTTGGGACCTCGTAGAATTGTAGCTACATATCCAAGTAGCCTCGTAGACTTGAAGCTACGTAAGCAAGTAGCCATGTAATCTTATAACATAATGCTGGAAATGCAGTTGGAGCAAAAGAGAAAATTCCGACGAAGACAGATGCGGCAATTGGAGCCTTGTAGACGAGTAGCTTCGTAGTCAAGAACTCATGCAGACTTGTAGACCTCTATCCTCGCAGTCACGTAAACTCGTTTTCTAGAGGCTTTGTAGCTCTGTAGCCTCGCATGCCATGTATAACTCGTAACCAGCTAGATCATTTTAGACTCGTAGCCATGTGGCCTCTTAGTCTCTTAGACTCGAATAATTCTAGCCAAATAAATTTTGAGCCAAAAGACTGTTGGTGTCAATGACTGATTGAGCCAATGAATATTGGAGCCCATGAATATTGGAGCCGATGAATATTGGAGCCAATGAATATTGGAGCCAATGAATATTGGAGCCAATGAATATTGGAGTCAATGACAAATGTGCTGCATTTTTGTTGATGGTGCTGCCTTTTCGTTGTCGGTGCTTCCAAATGTGCTGCTTTTTCGTTGTCGGTGCTTCCAAATGAGCTGCTTTTTCGTTGTCGGTGCTTCCAAATGTCCTGCCTTTTCGTTGTGGGTGCTTCCAAATGTGCTGCCTTTTCGTTGTCGGTGCTTCCAAATGTGCTGCCTTTTCGTTGTCGGTGTTTCCAAATGTGCTGCCTTTTCGATGTCGGTGCTTCCAAATGTGCTACCTTTTCGATGTCGGTGCTTCCAAATGTGCTGCCTTTTCGTTGTAGGTGCTTCCAAATGTGCTGCCTATTCATTGTCGGTGTTTCCAAATGTGCTGCCTATTCGATGTCGGTACTTTCAAATGTGCTGCCTTTTCGTTATCGGTGCTTCCAAATGTGCTGCCTTTTCGTTATCGGTGCTTCCAAATGTGCTGCCTTTTCGATGATGGTGCTGCCTTTTCGTTGTCGGTGCTTCCAAATGTGCTGTCTTTTCGTTGTCGGTGCTTCCAAATGTGCTGCCTTTTCGTTGTCGGTGCTTTCAAATGTGCTGCCTTTTCGTTGTCGGTGCTTCCAATTGTGCTGCCTTTTTGATGTCGGTGCTTCCATATGTGCTGCCTTTTCGTTGACGGTGCTTCCAAATGTGCTGCCTTTTCGTTGTCGGTTCGTCCAAATGTGCTGCCTTTTCGTTGTCGGTGCTTCCAATTGTGCTGCCTTTTTGATGTTGGTGCTTCCATATGTGCTGCCTTTTCGTTGGCGGTGCTTCCAAATGTGCTGCCTTTTCGTTGGCGGTGCTTCCAAATGTGCTACTTTTCGTTGTCGGTGCTTCCAAATGTGCTGCCTATTCGTTGTCGGTGCTTCTATTTTTAATGTTTTTTTGACTCTAGTATTATTGTAGATGGTTCTTGATTTGACTAGCATATTATTCCATCCAGTGCATGTTTATAAGCGAGTCCTAGACACCAGGACGCTCAGTTTGTTACTGACGCCGACGGAGTAAGGATCATATAGTTTGTTTAATATGGTGCATAAATCGCGTAATTATCTGTTCTTGCGAACTCGATGGCATCTTTACCGACTTTAACGTCGAACTCGGAGGTTGTACCATCGTCCACGGGAACCTTGGCGACAGCTACGATGGAGAAGGTGCAGATCCCGTTTGAAACGACGACGACAACATTGGAGGAGATTTCAACAGATGTGATACCACCATCAGTCGAAATTTCATCATCAGCAATGGATACTTCAACTAATGAAGAGCATACATTGCGTCAGTGCAAATATTGTGATGCATCATGTACTATCACCTCAAATGCTCGCAGACATGAAAGAAGCAGTTGTTCTAATAATGTTAAAAGAATACAATTTCAGTGCAATAAGTGCAATAAACTAATTTCACGTCTTGATAGCTTACAACTTCATTATAAAAAATGCTCCGAGAAAGTTAAGTGCAAGTATAATGAAAATGGTTATTGTTTTGACTCATGTGTTGTACCAGCTAATGAGAATATATAAGTGAGACCCTCGTGATATGAACTTCAGTCCGTCTCTGACTGCGGAGATGAACGGATCGGATTGTGAGACTTGACTAACGTAATACACCAGTACCTAGCTATTCTTGAGAACTCGATGGCATCATTACCAGTATCAACACCGACCTTGATCGAAGGTCTACCATCATACGTGCAGAGCACGATGACAACGTCGTCTACAGCTACACCTACTCTCTCAGCACCGCAGGAGATTTCGACGCGTGCAACATCTTCCGCAGAGCAGACCTCAAAGGCTTCAGAAGTTAACATGTCAGCAGTGTTACAATGGTTGTCAACAGTTCCAGTGTCATTGATGAAGGAAGAAGCAACCAACGGTGTTCCGTCGCCCAACTGTACGTACTGTGGAAAGATCAAAAACTGGAAATTACGGGATTATGTAATACACAATTGTAGCAATAACTCTGAACGCATTAAATATCAGTGCAACAGGTGTTTAAGCAAGTTTATACACTATGGAAGATTAAAACGACACCTCAGGAATTGCGATAGACTGGCTGTACATTCCTCAGAATCAAGCTGTTTATTTTGTAACAAAACATTAACAAATATTTAAAGTGCTAAACGAATTGAAATATTTCACTGTCCTTTTAATGAAATCGATAATTCGTCTTTGTGTGAAAATTGTGGTGTACCATTATGTCGCCTGATAAACTGAATAGACATTTACGAACATGTAAAGGACTTATTCCGTACGATAAGACGGCTGTATGAATCGAGAAATCCACAAGACTTTAGTACTTTATGTTATTTTGTACTTGTAGTAGTGTATAATTTATGTAATAAAAATTTATAAAAGTACTTGATGTGTTTTTTTTTTCTCCAACCTGTCACTTCTGTGGTATTTTTTAAAATTAAAGTTGTTTTGTATCGTCCAGGGATCGAACGAAGGACACGAATCAATAATTTCCTTAATGAGTTAATTATTTGATGAATTTTGGAATTTTTCCCGAATCTCTAGCATTAAAATTACGATTTCCAAGATGGAGTCTAAATTTCAAGATGGCGATCATAACGATGATTGCAACATTAATAGGATCCAATATGACGGTCGTAACATAAAGTGTAACGATGGCATAGTACTCAACCAAGATGGCGAGCGTAACGAAATATGCAACATTTATATAATCCAAGATGGCGACCGTAACGATAACTACAAACGTGGTTTTTAAGATTTTTATTATTTAATTCGATTAATTAATTTTTTTATTATTTTTAAAATTTGTCCCGATTTTCTAACATAAAAATTGAGGATTTGAATGATTGCGGGCGTAACGATAATTGCAAAAGTTAAGACTTAATACAAGATGGTGGTTTTGTCTCGAACAGGAAGTGCTATTATTACTTAAAATTAAAAAAAAATTCAAGTCCCGATATGCATGATAATTTTTTTATACCTTATTTAATTCTCAGTGTGGTAAATGACTCGATAGCCGAGCAGTTAAAGGCATATGTTTTCCAACCTAGAGATCAGAGATGCGCTGGTTCGAATCACAGCGCTTCCAATGTATTTTGCATAAACAAATAAATTTAATATGTCGATAAGGACCATAATAGCCCTGGTAGGTAATGGAACATCGACCTTATGTGATGAGACAGAGCGACGCTGGCGCTATCTAGGAACAAACAACAGAAACAAAGTCGACGGTATCCAAGATGGCGGCCTCCAGTGGAACAGAAAAAAATCAAGAGCGACGCTGGCGCTATCTAGGAACAAACAACAGAAACAAAGTCGACGGTATCCAAGATGGTGGCCTCCAGTGGAACAGAAAAAAAAATCAAGAGCGACGCTGGCGCCATCTAGGAACAAATAACAGAAACAAAGTCGACGGTATCCAAGATGTCTGATCCAATATGACGGATCCAAAATGGCGGCCGGGGTCAAGGACCAGTTAAAAGGTCAAGGTCAAAGGTCAAGGTTACGGTCATCCAAGATGGCCGCCGTGATCTAATTGTCCCTTTACGATATGTCCCGTTACGCGGTGTCCCATTATGCTCATCCAAGATGATGGATCCAAGATGGCAGATCCAAGATGGCCGCCGTGATCTACTTGTCCCGTTACGCTGTGTCACGTTGCGTTGTGTCCTGTTACGCTCATCCAATATGGCCGCCGTGATGTCACAATCAAAGATGGCGGACCGACAATCACAATCCACAGCCAGAAGCCAGGCGCAGGAAATACTAACCTATACTACTCATATCTGAAGTAATTTTTATATGTTTTTATTTAGTGATTCTTGAGCTTCTTTTACAAAGTTAGGCTCTCGCGCCTTCAGTCTTCGTGTAATAAATGGATCTGCTATCTCTGGAAGTAAGCACTCCGCAAAAATTGTTGTAGCTTTGAAAGTATGAATTTTTCCAAATTTCTTTGTCGAACAAAATTCTTTCAACATGGAAGTCATTTTTCGTATAAACTAGAAAGTCGTAATATTTTCTACTGCAGACGCCAAGTTCACCTCGATTCTGGTAAAAAAAAAAAATAATTTGTGGGTTTGTTTTAGACGCAAATCTCCAAGTTTTTCTTCGATACAAGTATTTTTCTTTTTTGAAAAAAACCTTTAATTTATCGTCCCCAGCTGAAAATAAGCATTTAACTTCCAGCAAACCATCGTCTGCCACTAGTAGGGGAGGACGGGGCAAGTTGGCGATGTTAAGAGTTCACCATTTTTTATAATTTTAATTTTGGAAATACGATTTCCTTCTTTCCAGACACTATTAGAATAGTCTTTTGTCGTGGTGTAACTACATGAAAAAAATCTATATTTCTATATTATCTCAAAAATTCTGCCCTTTTAAAAATATAATGTAAATGTGCCATCTTGCCCCGGTAACGGGGTAAGATGACATTTTTGACACAAGTTTAAACATATTTATTCTTAGAATGCAAACTACTGTAAACTAACTAATTTAACATTGTTACATGCGTTTTTACATATAAGGCATGTTATTAAAGGCTTGGTTTGTTGAAAATTACAATTAATAGTTAACTTACATAACTAATTCAGAGTTGGTGTTTTATAAACAATAATCGCACACAAATTTTCCTCCTTCAAAGTTCGAGCAGTCCTCGTGCCACCATGTGTGGCATTTGCAACACTCGATCCAGTCTTCTGATGGAGGATTGACATAAATCTCATCACACACTGGACACTGCACTTCGGATATTTGAGCTGAAGTCATGCCTGTCGAAAGTTGGAGCTTCTTGGATTTTTCTCGAGAATCGAGCTTCAGTTTCTTAGTAACAGTTCCTTTTTTGGCTTCTCTAGACTCTTGTCTTTGTTGCTTCAAACGTTCTTGTTCTATCCTCTGAGCTCTCCTCTGAACCAGAATCGCTTTCATGGGTGAGCTTGTGATGACACTTGCATTTTGCTTATGAGATTATAAAGCTCAGAAAATCAAACAAAAGTTATAAAAGAGTTGTATGTGGATACCACAAAAACCGTATAAAGCACTTGGGGCAAGATGACGAGTCGTCATCTTGCCCCAGTCAACTTGCCCCGATCAGCAATGTTATTAGTATTGGATTTTTTCGCTAGGAAAAAAAATAAAAGGTTAACAATATATAGTGGTTAAGAAAAGTATATAGTCTAAGGTAATTACGTGTGGCATTGAATATCCAAATATCTTACCTGTTTGTCCATGAGATATTACTTCGAAGTTCTTGAAAATTACAATACGTCAGACCAAATGTACGAACATCATCTAACAAACAACTAAATGGTGGCAGCGGCTTCACTGTGCGATTCTTTAGTGCCCACCAGTGTGGAGCGCTAGTAGTGTCTGTTAGGTGGTGCTATCTAGTGCCATGACGTGGAAATAAGTCATTCGTCATCTTGCCCCGCTCGTCAACTTGCCCCGTCCTCCCCTACATCTGGAGATATTCCGAGAAATTAAAAGCGTGGGTGTACAAAAAAGCCACAATCTTCAACTTCGACATTTTTTAGTTTGGTATAAGGTAGTGGAGGGTAAGTGTGCGCATTTAGTGGAATATTTGGCATAAATATTTACCAATACGCATTAGAAGAAAATTAATAATACAGGATGATAGAATAATTATTCGAGAATGTCCTGGAGAGCCCAAGTAATTGTACAGCAGGAGATTATATTTTAATGAGCAAAATGGTAAAAGTCGGCATCTGCGCACACTTACCCTCTGTGGGAGGGTAAGTGTGCGCAGCATGTCGGGTAAGTGTGCGCATAATTCTTATCAGTTGTACATTGTATACATTATATTTCTGTACCCACTGTATTCAATTTTACACATAAAATCGTATTGGACGAACATTTATACATTTATTTATAAATGTAAAATATTATTTGGATAATTAAAACATTTCGAATTTCTTTTTATACAACCAATAAATCTGATGCTACTATTCCCTACACACACTACTCGCACCCAGTCAAAATCATCACATAGGCCTATTCTTTAAACAATAACCACAATAAAAAAACTCCGCACCCTTCATAAGATGAGAAAAGTTCATGCCACCATTCACTACACTCACAACATTGCACCCAGTCCTCATCACTGCATGATTCATCACAAACAGGGCAGATGTAGTCTTGTGAAGGAGATTGCTGATCGGACGCACTTCTCGTATTGAATGTTAGTTTGCGTTTGGTTGTAAGTAACTTCGATGTTTCACATTTCTCTTCTTTGTTGTTTTTCAACAACTGAGTGTTTGACTTGATTAGCTTTCTTTCAGCTCTTGCGTTCGCATTTTCAATTTTTTTTCTTTTCTTCCTCTTCTTTAGGTGTCTTTTTTTCTAAGAGCAAATTTTTGTAAGGTGTTGCAGTTAAAATCTCAGATATCTGCCCAATTCTTTTCCTTTTGGTTTGCTTTTGAGCTTTGGGCAAGAGATATATCGCTGTGACCGAGACAGTTGGTCCTGACGAAGTACCAGCAATTGGAATGATTTCTATTTGTGACACACGTTTGTGTTTTCTTGCGTCTTTGTTTCTTCTCCTGTTATTTTATCCTCCAATTCTTCAACTTCTACAACTGGAAAAAATAATAATATGAACCTATGATTCCAATACAGGAATTATGTAATAGCAAAATACTAACAATAAACTAATTGAATGTATTTTTCGGGAACGAGAGGCAAAGTGTACGCAGGCGGGTAAGTGTGCGCATTAACAATATTGGTGCGCACACTTGCACGCCTGCAACACTAGTTCATAAAAGTCCCTCTAGATGGCATAAGAAGGAACATTATAACAAATGAGCTACAGCAAACGTAAGCTACGCCTGCCAGTTTTTACGCGACAACTGCGAGAACATGATTGAATTATTTTCAAAGGCTTAAGACCTTATATTAACATACCAAAATATTACATTATATACGGTGAAAACTAGTATATTACCTGTACAAATCGCAGAATTCGATTAGGAATCTTCGCTGTTCATTCTTCTTGCTTCTTTCCCAACTCGCTACAATACTAGCATGTCAGTTGCTGCACCAGTGTTACCAATTACTGAAAAACATCACTGCGCACACTTTCCCGCCTTAGGCCTACATATTCTTAACCATTTTTTCGTTGACTCGTCCAAACTGAACGGCCTTGGAATTTATCTCCCTGTGATACAAAATTTATTTTACTAGACAGTGGCAGGATGTATGTGTTCTTTTTACCACAGAACCGACATTAGATGCTGTAAGTCTGTTCATTGGAGCATCCCTCCATTTAGTGTTCTCGTGTTGACCAACAGTAGATACTTTTCTCCAACTCATGAATATGTTGTTGCATCAGGTTAAGGTTTTCGAGGATAAACTTCATCTTTGTATCAAGTTCTTCAGGACATAACACGTCTTCAGCACTTGGACCATACTCCAAATCAGGACCAAGAGTGTTGTTTGTTCGTCTCTTTTTCTTTGGAGGGCCATCTTCATACTGGAGACAACGAACTGTACGGCGTTTCTCTCTATTTTTTAAAACTGTTTTGATGTACTTTCCTGTGCTTCGACCAAATTTGTTTTTCCATGGGCTGAAGTGCCAGCTACGACCACTGACATGGGCCAGTCCAGCTCCCATACAACGAGCGTGATAAGAGCCTCTTTTAGCATAGTTTACCCGTTTTCCACCTGAAAACTTAGCTACCATACTCATATACCTATCGCTCAACCTGATTTGTAGTTTTGTTAAGTATGAGTAGAGACTGGAAAAATTCGCACTTTGGATGACCTCCAGGATACACTCCACCATCCCCTACATACTCGGGCAAATGCCACCTGCTCATTGACTACTGACTCGTGTCACCTGTCAACTGGGACGCTTGCGATTCGATACTTTTTTGGTTGAAGGTTTTTCATTGGCTCGAAGTCCTTCAGATAAACTGTGAGCCAATCAGAGAAGCAATTTAAAGGTACAGTTGTTTGGATTCTATCATATCGTGAAATGAATCCGCGAATTTTTCCGGTCTCTAAGTATGAGTCTATCAGCTTTCATCACCATAGCTTCCATAATCCCCGACTCTTTCATCAATGTCACAAAATTTTCGTCATTGGTATTTTTTCTTTTTCAGTATTTTGCACGGAAGTTTTCGTGACAACCGAATAAATGGTGAGGACCATTTTTTATGTCAAGTTTCAATTGAATGACAGATGTACCAACAAGAGATGTTCCAGCACTTTCGATTGCTTTTCTAGCGCCGGATTTTAATCTTACTATTCTCGATTCAAGAAAAAGACGCGCAAGAGGTGGAAATGACATATTTCTGGAAATTTTTGTTGTAAATGTTTTTTTTACAATGTGGTTTGCACACTCAATTTTTATGAATTTCCTTCCGCAAGGAACTCGCTGCTTTATTCTAAAGTAAACACTCGAATCTCCGTCACCAATGTAAGTATTTTAACACGTGCTACTCAATACTCATGCAGAACCCTTCTACAATATTATAGTTTGTTCCATTCCAGTGCTTGGACCACTATGGTTTTTAAAGCAAAGATGTTCCTTCACCTTTTTGTCTTTGAGTCTTGCAAATTCGCATGCGGAGCAATACTTCCCTTTCACTCCCAGATACAAGAGTTGGTTTGTTTCGGCTCCGATAATGCAACCCTTCAAAAGAAAAAAAAAGTTAATTTGCACGTTTTGACTGGATGTTATAAGTACTGAAATGTTTTGTTTGGTGAACAACAGACTACAGAGCAAGCATTGGTGTAAACGGGGAGATAACTCACCTCTCCACTTGTTGAATTGTAACTATGTCCGTAAGTCCTCTTATTACAGCCACCGTCCCCCACGACACTAATAAATGGTGTGCCATTTTCTACATTCCCTATGGCAATAGCTAGTTTTTCTTTTTTTTTTACATTCTCTGTCATTTTCTTGGAAAATTGTTTTTGCCAAAACTAAAAAAAAACACCATCGTATTAATAGCGTTAAGAAAACTTATGCAAATTACATTTACACATATTTTACCACACAAATCTATCACATTATAAGGTTCTGCGAATAGTGGATTTTGGTGGTAGAATATTTTTGAATCGAACAGGAATTTTTATTTAATTTATTGCGAATAATTTCGAAGTCGAAAAATTATCTTACATTTTCACTTAGATAGATACATAACAATACAGATCACAAGTAGTGAAAATAAAAACACTATATTAACTTTTGCAAAGTGAATGTGAACATCCTTAATATTCGCATTTTTCAGATTGAAATATTAAAAAGTGCAGTGCTATAATTTTTAAAATTAAAATTAAAATCCAAATTCCATGACCGCAAGGAATAACGGACCTTGCCAAGTTAGGACCCACCAGTGGGTGGGGGGGGGGGGGGGGTGCGGGTGTGTTAGAGTTGAGAGTCTGTAAAATTTGAAAGAAGTAGGCTGGGTGCCGCATGTTGAGATCCTCTTCGTGAGAAGTGGAATACTACCAGCCAGCGTGTGTTATCCAACCAAGGTCGACGGCCCACTGAAGAAAAGCTGGAATTTGAGATTCAGCGCTTCGTTTGGTGTTGTCACTGTTCGCCCACACACGTAGGGGAGACCGGGGTAAGTTGGCGAACGGGATAAGATGACGAATCGTATGTAACTAATCCAGAAACACAGATAGAAGGTTGGCGCCCCTGTGACCTTGAGTGTCACCATCTGCACCTACTAGGCAGGTGCAGCGGAATTCTCCAGTCAGTTTGAATGTGGCAGCTTTGAGAGGCTAACTGTTTCGTGAGCCATTGTTGTAATATTGAAGGTACGTATGTTAAGCTATTACAAGAAAAGAGTCCATTTATAAAAAATGTTTATACATGTAAAATGAAACGCTTACTTTTGGGAGTATTTTAATGTATATATTGTGGAAGAAATTATTTTAATGTTGTTTGTGATTTTGGTAAAGCAAAAAAAGGGCTGCTGGGGCAAGTTGACGGGGGCAAGATGACCAATTCGTCATCTTGCCCCTGCAATCGTCAACTTGCCATAAGTAATGACAGTGTGAGCATTATTTTGTATTAAATGTGTTATTTAAACCAATGATATACAGATATGAATAACATTTATGTAAAAGAATAATAATAATGAAATTATATAATATTATAAATATTTCCTGTGTTAATAGTCGTAACGATTTTGTTTGATTTTTTTTTTTGTAGATGCCCAGGCATTACGGAAAGGAGAACGGAAAGGAGTTGGAGTGACGTAGAAATGACTGCTGCTGTGAATTTTTGTTGTGATAATGGTATTGTGATGGTCGGATTGCACCACATACTTCGCATAGGTTGCAGCCATTGGATGTTTCGTTTTTCGGCCCTTTAAAGACATTCTACTCACAAACCTGTGATAATTATTTGGTGTCACATCCCGGACAACAAATATCTGACCGTAATGTGGGAAATCTCTTCGCTGCACCTTATTCAAAAGCAGCAACTGTAGGCAATGCCATCAAAGGGTTTGAGGCTACTGGGATAGAGCATTACAACCCTCAGATATTCAAAGAATGTGATTTTGCTGCTGCGGCTACATTGGAAAGAAAACTTCCCGGAAGTGAAGAACTAATGTCCACTTAAATACCAATTTCATCTGACCATGCATCAAACGATGTGTGGCTAAATTATATGCCTAATGCTTCAGGAGCTGACTGATTAATTAGCCCAGCCAGAAAAAATAGTGATCTTATCGATGAAGCAGGGCCTTCTTTTGGGAAGGCCAAGCAAGTTCATGTAGTAAAAAGGCATCGTTTTATGATTTAAAACCATTGCCAGTGGCCCACAGGACAACCGCGACAAGGAAAATAAGTACAGGATCAGCTTCAGTAATAACAAGCTCGCCAATCAAGAACATGTTGTTACAAAGAGATAGAGAGAAGAAGCAGAAAGAAGAGAATAAAAATGAAAGAAAAACTAAGAAAACTGAAAAACGAAGCTCTGATCATTCTGTAGCAAAACCATCAAGCCAAAATAGTGTTTCTTGCCCTGCATTTGAAGAAGTTTACGTGGAACCTCCAAATGAAGACATGATTCAATGTTCCACATGTCCTGAGTGGTGGCACGAAAACTGTTCCAATTATGTGTGTGACTATTGTTAATGACATTATTCAAAGTAAAAACTTGCAGTTTTTCGTTACTATGTGGCAAGGAATTTTATCAAAGTCGTTCAAATATGTTACAATATATCTTCTTTACAGCCTGGATGTGGTTTAGTGTAGGATATCTATTAAACTATTGTGTACTTTGTCTATAAATGTATATATTTTTGTTTCGTCATCTTACCCCAATAGGTTCGTCAACTTACCCCACACCTGGGGCAAGATGACGAATGTGCTACCTAATTGGTTTCTTGTCAATAACTTCACAACTACACACATTAATACAACCTTGTTACATTTTTAGGTAGAAAATAGTATATACTTCGTATTGGTACCAAATAAGATATAATAAATGCTTATTTATCTGTTAAAGGCCATTTCAAAGCTTAACATCGTCAACTTACCCCGGTCTCCCCTACATACCCACTCCACTTGGAGACAGGCATTCCTACAGCTGCCCGAAAGTAGCGGCAGTCTTCTGATAGTTCTGTTGATCTCTTCCCAGGAGTGTCACGTGAAGACTGACATTTCACGAATGTGGTAGCACGGTCGTGGGCGGCGAGTGCTAAGCGACGGTGTTGTCAGCTTGTGACGCGTACGTTTATAAATGTGTTTGTATGTAAATCTGTTTAGTTTCGCTATTTATAATGTGTTTATATTAAAACGGTCATTGGTAGAGACCTGCAAAATTCGCGGATTCATTCGGTGATAGGCTAGAATTCAAACACATATACCTCTTAGATAATTTTGCTATTGGCTTACTGTTCGTCTGGACGAATCTCAACCAGTTATAAACCCTCAACCAAAGAAGGATCGAATCACAGACAAACCAGCTGAGACGACTTACAAGTCGGCAGCCAATGAACTTGCGTTATTTGCCCGAGTGTACAGGGGTATGTGCATTCTATCCTGAAGGCCATCGAAACCGCGAATTTTGCAGGTCTCTATTCATTGGTTACCAAAAAGTAATCAGTAGGTAGAAACCAAAGTCATTTCTTCTTCCACGTAACGAAAAAAGGAACCGTTTTTGCGGGGCGTCACAATACGACTGGGCACATAGCGGCGGTGAGGACTGCCGTACACACAGAGTGTGAGGTAACATTGCGTGAAATAAACCCTGCATTATTTGAATGCTGATATTGTTCCCGTAGTTGCT
Source organism: Bacillus rossius redtenbacheri (assembly GCF_032445375.1). Classification (NCBI taxonomy): domain Eukaryota; kingdom Metazoa; phylum Arthropoda; class Insecta; order Phasmatodea; family Bacillidae; genus Bacillus; species Bacillus rossius. The sequence continues at coordinate 18,913,445 of NC_086331.1, forward strand.
AGCTGCCAGACGAACGGTATCAATTGGGTTGGTCGCATAAGCATTTTAATCTTTGATATTCGACTTCTGAACGAGAATAGTTAATAAATAACTGCGCAACTGTTAGTGTTTACGAATATCCTCACACCCCAATACATTTACCATTTTTTGTGACTAATATTTATATACTTAAGTTTAAAAAAGTACTCAGTTTTAGTCAACTAATATTATTTTCAAACTGGTGTCTCATTGCTGTGTGGATTCATACGATTTATCTTCCTAAGTAAAAACAAAATAATGCCTGATAAAGGGATTTAGCTTTAAGTTACATTTAGAAAGCCGTTTAAAAATTACAATTATTCTTTCTCTTCAAAAGAACAGAATAATGTTATGTAACAGTACAATGACATATGCAGGGGCGCAACAACTAAATTTCCAAAAGGGGGGGGGGGGAATATACCTTTTTATAAAGAATCATCGATCCCCCCTATTGAAGCGGGGGGTCCGGGGGGGGGGGGGGGGTTCTCCCCCGGGAAAATTTGTATTTCAAGGTGGAAAATGGTGCTATGTAAGCAGTTTTATTATCTAAAAATTGATTACACAGCACTTTCTTTGCCCCCGTTTGCCCCCACTTCAAGGTTTCAGAGGGGGGGGGGGGGCAAAATACCCTTGCCCCCCCCTGTTGTTGCGCCTCTGGGCATATGTACTTACCGGCTGCTTAATCTACTGAGCCCTTTTTTTTTTAAATGTAAACCTTAGCATGCGAGTATGAAATCCATTATCCTGAAACTTTTCGCACAGGGGATCTACTCTGTTCCAAAATATGTAAAATATATTTAACCTATCTAAGGTACAAGTTTCAAGTTTCCACTTTTGGTTCACATAGTCTTGAACTCCAACAAAAAAAAAAGGGGGGGGGGATAGAGAAACTATCTCACAGCCAGTGCACTGAGGTTCTCACGGTATACGAATTAATAAAAAATATTGCCGGAGTAACGAATAGTGCTAAGAAATGAAGTTTGCTGCTGAATATGGGTTGAATTCCCCACGTAGCCATGTTAATTTTTTAAGTCTTTCACATAGGCACTGAAAATATTTATATTAAATTGTAGGGCACAATATTTATTATAAGCCGCAGTTCGTTTTTAAGTTAGTTAATTGTAACTAACAATTTGGCTTTGACAGCTTAATACTCGTGAATGAAAACAATACAACCGAATTGAGAACATATTTTTTTTTTGAAGTCGGTTAAAAATTATGTTGTTTTCATGCTTACCAAATGTAATTTTCCACGTAGAACTGTTTGTTTACTCGTACTATTAAGCCGAGGATTTTTTTTTACCTAAATTATACTTACATAAAAATAAAGGCATTTCTTGAATCAGAATAGTTTAGTTTGCAAAGCATCACTTAAATTTTTAAATATCAAAATTGTACACATTAGCCAGCTGTGAAAACACAGAAAATGTGCTGTGATTGACTATAATGCAAATTTTCAGGCAAAAATTTTAACTATGAATATTTGCTGACTACTAACGTCAGATAAAAAGTATCTGAACAAAAAAATGTAATTGGCAATGCTTATACAGTCAGTAGTAGAAATGTCAATAATACAGGAATGCTGATGTGAAAATGTAATAACTCAAAATGGCGGGTGGAACCGAGTCTTAAATCGTGCGAAATCATTGGGCATTACTTTTGAAGCAGTGAGCTTTAGTCAGCGGTAGGAACTCTCAGATTCATTTGGAGCAGCAGTTTAAATGAATTCATTTGCGATGTTTAAGAAAAAAATTATTTATGTAAATTTGTTGTTCAATGTGCGTGAAAGTTTGTGTATGGTTATTAGATAATATGTTAGTAGATATAACTTTTATTAAATTTACTATTAATAAAAACATGATATTAAATTTGAATTTTCCCATACTTAAATTTTGTAAATGTATATTATATTGTAGGTATTTTCTTTTAATTCATTTTTAACTAATGTTTTATGTGTAGAGATACGGAAATTTCGCGCATTCATTTAGTCGCAAATTAGAATGCAAACTTTCATACTCTCGCACTGTGTTCATGATTGGACAGCAGTTGTTTGGACACGCCCCTTTACGACCGAGAGCCAACGATGCCCAGCTAGGAGAGAAGTAAGCGAATCAGCTAGTGCTAATTAACAAGTATAAAACTGTTCTCACTAAGAAATCAACCAATGGATAAGCAAACATCGGTTTAACACACCTATGACTTTGAATTCTACCCTGAGGCCAGATGAATTCGCGAAATTTCCGGGTCTCTATTTATATGTTACATATATATAATTTGTTAGTAATTTGTTATTTATTTAGTTCTGTAAGGTAATTTTTAAATTGTGTTTAATATTCTTGGTAATGTTTTTATATTTGGGTTATCTTAGTTACATAAATATTGTTTAGTTATTTTTCTAAAATTTTAAAATAAACGTAGTAGATTTCACCACATTAAATAAACTTATAAAACTAAAATTTATAAAAAAAATTTGGCACAATTCCGACTGTTTAAAAATTTAGAGTTAACGCATTCCAAATTCATGTCGTGGTACAGGGCGAAAGCTTATCGTGCCAAAGAAGTGCGCAATGTTTGCGCTGTGTCAGAAACGTCTTGACTACGACTTGCGCCCGCGACGATTCTACTTATTGACGTGACAACGTCTAATAAATCGATGAACGCCGGCTGCACGCACGAAAAAGTGTCCCGTCACGCACATGGTTCCATTACACTGTGTCCCGTTACGCACATTCTTCCGTTACGCTGTGTCCCGTTACGCTCATTGTACGCTTGCGCCGCATCTATCTCTCTTCCACTCGATTGGCCTATGCGTCCGAGGAGAAGAAAGACAGCGGCAGCACACAACTTACATCTACACGTGAACTATTTCGTCGACTGTTTATAAAGTGAAGTGAAAAGTTAATGTGGTTTTCATTGCTTATTACAAAAACAATTTCGGCAATAAAGGTTAATTATTCTTGCATTTTAAAAATCTGATTACTAGTATAATTTCAAGTATTTATTCTTTTATTATTAAAATAAAAATGATTTAATTTTATTCATAAAAGTATGCAATCATTTCATCAATGTTTTGTTATGACGTGGTCACGTTAAACTATCGTCCGTAAACCGACTTGTACAGACAACCAATTTTTTTTTTATTTATTGATTTTTGGTTTTGTTGTGGTTCCGTTCCAGGATCATTGGCAACCGGCCCAACACGTACACGTTCACCAAAGCGCTGGCCGAGCACGTGCTGGTCGAACAGAGCCGCGGTCTGCCCATCGCCATCGTGCGGCCGTCCATAGGTGAGTTCAGGTCCGCGGAGGTCGGAGGGAAACCTACACCGGCGCCCCCAGGGGGGGGGGGGGAGGGTTGGGGGTTTAGACCCCCTCCGAAAATGTGAAGAAAAAACCTAGAATGGAAAAAGTAAAAACATTCCCAGTCCCAGCAAAATAGGTACGATGGTCTGTGGGCAGCGCTCAATCTACCAAACTTTGTGAGATTTTTTCACGTCAGTGTATACATTACGGTGTTAGTATTACATTTGTAGTCTGCTACCGTGAATTACTTTAATTTTTTTACAAATTAGTTTGTGTTATATAAAAACTAAGAACTGTTTGTGCGCTACGTTTATCTCAATTTTTGCATAATTTTGGACTGTATTATTTCAGTTTTAACTAGACATTAGATGTGTGAATTTTATACCCTTTGTTTTTGCTCGTAGAGTGAACTTAATTTGTGTGTGTGAATGCAGTAAAAAGCAAACCATCATTGTCAGTGATTTAAGTTGCACAGAATGTGGAATTTAATGCATGCTATGATTCTCATAGTATTAAAATAATACTCATTTTAAGCGGACGAGACCCTGGGTTTGATAAAGGTATCTTTGTTTCATTCTTGTCTAAAGCAAAATTTAGTACCGTACTAAAATTTATTCTTTTTTCTACCAGCAGTATATTCAATTATTAGATATAAAACTTCTTAAATAGCACCAATTTTCACCTAGAAATCCAAATTTTCCCGGGAGAGGACCCCCGAACCCCCTCTTTATTTTTGAAACCGGTGTTCCTTCATAAAAAAAAATTCAACCCCCCCCCCCTCCCCCACCCGAAAAAAATTCCTGGGTGCGCCTCTGCAAACCTAAGATGCACATAAAGTTCTGCCATTCCCGATTACACCCGAACAATTTTACCTTCGGCCAACTTCGGGATTTGTTTTATTTTTGCGCAGGAAAAATGAATTCAAATATTAAAAGTGGTCGGTTAGGTTAGCTACATTAAAACACTTTAAAGCACTATGGACGGTTAGTTAGGTTAGTATAGCTATATTAAAATAAACAGAGAAATATAAATATATATAAATAAACCCGAGGTTGGCCGAAGGTGAATTGTTCGGGTGTAATCGGGAATGGCAGAACTTTATGTGCATCTTAGGCTTTCCGAGGTCGGAGGTCGCTGCTTCGAGCCCCATCTCGACCTCAGCGAGCACGCAGGGGAAAACGTTTGATACACGCTAACTCATACAGGTTGTCCATAAAATAATGTCCCATTTTCATTTGTATATTTTACACTTTCATTCAGACTATTTGCAACAAATCATACATAAAATTGGTAGGGGCATGCAGATTTCGCGAAAAGATTTCGGGACTAGATGAAAGTTAAAAACCTGTAGCATCGTCTGTGTTTCGTGATTGGGAGAGTTCCTCCCAGGTACACATCGATTGTAACCAACACCAATCACAGTGATTCAGTGCGGAAGTAAACGCGTCCTGAGTGGCTCGGTCAAATAAGGCAACGATTTCTCTCGCAGACGGCCGCCAATCACAAGGAAGAAACCACAGGTGCGGGTGTACCTTGTTGCAGTCTAATAAGTGTTCAGATTTTTTTCGCGAAAAATGCTTGCCCCTACAAATTGGTCAACTAACCTTAGTTTTTCTTACAAATGTCAAATATGTGCTACTTTAGTTAAACTGCACACATCCAACCTACAGTTCAATTCTTCCCACACTTTGGTTAACACGTCCGGAGTAATGGAAGCAACAGCCGCTTCAATTTTGTGTCTCAACTCTGGCAAATCATTAGTAGAGACCCAAGAATTTCGCGGATTCATTTCGTGTTATGCTAAAATTCAAATAATTATACTTTAGTGCTGCTTCTGTCATTGGTTCTCTGTTAATCTGGAGGACTGACGGCCAATTAGAGACCCTCACTCATATAAATGTCGAATCACAGGCCACCCAGTCGAGACGACTCACAATTCAACAGCCAATGAACAGTTGGCATTTGCCCGAGTGTGTAGAGGATATTGGAGTATATCCTGGAGGTCATTGAATCCGCGAAATTCACGGGTCTCTAATCATTAGGTAGCGGCGGAACGTAGACACAATCTTTTATAAAGCCCCAAAGAAAAAATGCATGGCATTATGACAGGGGAACGTGGATGCCAGAGAAAATAGAGTTCTGTCGTCTCGACCATCACGACCAATCCAATGGTCAGGGACCTCAACGTTCAACCATCCCATACAAAGAGATTCCAATGGGGAGGTCTGAAATTACAGCCCCATTCTTAGCCAATTGCAGAACACAAAATGCTTTATGCTCAGGAGTCACCATTTTGCATAGGTGGTGCTACAAGCTAGAAAACAACAAAGCAGTACTCGTGCATGCGCTTATCTAAAACTGCTTGAGTCATTATTTAATTATGACCGTGAACCAATACTATTAAAATTTATAACTGGGGCATTATTTTATGGATAGGCTATACGTTATTACTGTGTACATTGAAAAAACAAATTATTCCTCGTTTTATTGAAATATCCTGTCGGCCTAATCAAATTTAATTAATCACAATAATTTATTTTGCGCATCTTACAACGTTTACAGTTTAGTTTAAAAAACCAATTTGTTAAGTTTAACAAACTTTTTATCTCTGATGCAAAAAATTGTTTTAATAACCATAATGTAATATTTTTTGCCATACACATGCATACAATTAATTGTTGAAGCAAACAAACTTTTTTCTCAATTGGGGACAGGAGAAATTCCATATGTCAAACTGGCTACATCTCGACTCCGAATACCCTTAACTCTCTACGAATTGGTGATTGAACCAGAGGCTCTATAATAGGGTTAATATTTTTTTTGGACTACTTTGGTGCGGAAACATCTGAAGCTCAGGAATAGGTTGACATCTTTATAGAAATTGACAAAACTGAACATTATATTTTTGTATTATTTTGTAAGTTATGTTAGTAAATTCAATTATCACAGGCAAATAACTTCTTATAATTTGCATAGGTAATACTATTTTTACTGTTTAACATATTGTAAGGTAATAAGCATGATGAAAGTTGAAAACATTTGTAAATTCCCATTTTTCAAACATTGCATGACCGGAAAATAATTTAATGTTAAAGACGTTTTAAATTATTAATTTTATTTAACCATATAATAACCATAATCAAACATAGTGATCACGTCATTTAAAGAAATGAATAAGGAATTATACGAAAAAAATTATTTTGTAAATTTTTATAAACTTTTTAGTACTATGTATGTGCGACTGGAATATGTCAACCGATGATTAAGCTTTTTTGGTCGTTTTTCTCATTACTGTAGCAAGCAATTTTTCCGCATTATAGAGGATAGAAACGTAAATTTATTTCTTCCTTCCCACCCTACTGTGTAGCATGCACTAGGATGAAATAAACTTCCAGTTAAAGCCTCGTCCATATCGGAATCACTAGAGTGCCTCGGTGTGAGACAGAACAGGGGTGGGATACAAGAGCGAAGGAGCTGGGTTTGAATCCATGACGGGCCAAACTAATTTATGTTTCTTATGTTTTCCCACATTCACTCAAAAAAAAATGCTGGAACGGTTCCTCGCTGCAAGCCAAGGCCGAATACTCGAATACTTGCCTGTTTTCCTCGAACTGCAATGTTGGGTTTATCCTTCTCAACACTATAATTTATTTTGTAAATATAAATGAAATAATCATGTAAAATTATAGAAACTTGTCAGTTTGTTCATTTAAATAAAAACAATTGTATTTCTACAAACAAAATTGGTTTTCTGTAATGTTTGTTTACGGACGATAGTTTAACGTGACGTCATAACAAAACATTAATGAAATGATTGCATACTTTTATGAATAAAATTGAATCATTTTTACTGAATTATCACTATTTTGTATGGATACAAAGGAGTGAAATGAAATCTACAATATAATTGATAAATTTACTTTTATTTGCACTCATTAATTCAAACATGTTTATTACTTTAACGAAGAGATCATTTTAACTATAACGTTTATACATGTTTGCTATTTAACTTCTTCCAATCTGTGTTATTCTGTTAAGGATAGGAAGATTATAGGAAAAGTAGGAAACGAATAGGAGTGATTCAAGTTTAATGTGCCTCGAAAAAGTCAAATCGATGGTTGTTCCAATCGAGTGGAAGAGAGATAGATGCGGTGCAAGCGTACAATGAGCGTAACGGGACAATGTGCGTAACGGGACATTTTTTCGTGCGTGCAGACGGCGTTCATCGATTTATTAGACGTTGTCACGTCAAAAAAATATCTCATTACTACCGGGTTCGAATTCTTGCCCGGGCATTTATGCTGTGTGTCGTCCCAGTTACTTCATTAGTTAAAGTTATTTGTAAACCACACCCTGAATAGCTTTTAATTGTTAACAGCATACATTAATAAGTATGATAAGAATAATAAAGGCCAATTTATGAATATTCAATTATATTTCCCATGGTAAAAAATTTATGATTTTATTAAACATCAATCATAGTCCCTCAAGAATTGTTTCTTCAGTAATTGTATTCCTTAAATAAGTAGAGTTTTACTAAGTGGGTCTTTCACTATGTGATGTGTGATACTAACTGGGTTTTTACTATGAGGTACCGTTTATTTTATGGACCCATTTACTGAGTAAGTCCTTAATAAGAGGTGCCCTTTACTAAGTGGTCCCTGTACTAAGCGATGCCATTTTCTAAAATCGGGGCCTTTACTAAGTGGTAACATTTACTAGTATGTGCCTCTTAATAAGTGGTACAATTTACTAATACGAGAGCTCTTTACTGAGTGGTAACATTTACCAGCGGCGTAGCTAAGGTGACTGGTGCCCTGGCCAGACTTGAAAATGGCGGCCCTCTTGGATTAAAACATTGGAGGGAGGGGGGAGCGTTCAGTAACCGCGAAACCGTCGCGGCAGCACAACCCCCCCCCCCCCCTACAACGGCGCCCCTGGCGGGGGCCATCCCTGCCCCCCCGCCTGCTACGCCACTGTGGGCGCTTTACTAAAGCCCACCGCACACGGTACAATATTTTCTACTAGTTTGCTTACTAGAATGCTTACTGGTTTCTGTACTGTGTAGGCTACAAGCTGAAACACAAGGTGCGCTACAAGTTTCTGCTGCACACGATTCTAGCTGCCTTACTAGTTTTGTTAAGAGAATATTCTCCACAACAAATTTTTATTATAATTCACATTTTTTACTGCAAACAAACAAGGCTCTTCTGTGTATGTATTTATTAAAACGAGGAGTTGGTCACTAGTCCACTTCCTTTCCGTCAATGTTTATCACGACATGCGCGCTTAAAAGTGTAAACAACCCCTCGTGCTGTTTTCGTGAGTTCTGATTGGCCACTCCTTAAATATTGGAACACACCAAGCAACGAAAAAAGGACGCTGTCCATTACGCAAAACCAGTAGCCCAGCTCGTACAGCTACTGGTATTCAGTTTGAATTCGAGTGAAGGAACTAGTAGTGGAGCCAGTACAACTCCTAGCTTACAATATTGTAAGGAATATTGTACCGTGTGCGGCGGGCGGGCTTAAGCGATATCGTCCGCAAGCGTGAGTGCGGCCGGTTGCAGTGACGGCGGCGTGGAAGGAGCCGATCCCGGGCTGGGTGGACAACCTGAACGGGCCGACGGGCCTGCTGGCAGGCGCCGGCAAGGGCGTGCTGAGGACCATCCTGTGCTACCGCGACCTGGTGGCCGACCTGGTGCCCGTCGACATCGCCATCAACCTGCTCATCTCCGTCGCCTGGCACACCGCCACCGCCAGGTCTCGCGCGCTTCTCGTGCGCTCCCGCTCGCAGCTGCCCTGCTGTGCGCCCCGGTGGCAGACTGCAGGGGCGTAGCCAGGCGGGGTTTTAGGGGTTCAACCCCCCCCCCCCCCCCCCCCGAGCACCAAATCTTTAATTAATTTCTTATTCATCACTCAAACAAATTTCATATTAAAATTAATACAGTTTTTACCATTACAATAGTTAAATTTAAGTACTGAAAACTGCTAAAATAGCACTATTTTACACCTTAAAATCCAAATTTTCCCGGGAGAGGACCCCCGGACTCCCCACTTTAATACGGGGGGGGGGGGGCATGCTTATTAACACCCCCCATACACAAATCCTGGCTACGCCACTGTGTCAGAGCAAGGGCCCCAGCTTTGAATTACGGAGAGGGCGAATGACCGACGAGTTTGGGGTGGTGTGGAATACCTATGAGCAGAGACCCGTAAAATTCGCGGGTTCATTTCGTGTTATGCTAAAATTCAAATAATTATACCTTAGTGCTGCTTCCGTCATTGGTTCACTGTTAATCTGGAGGACTGAGGGCCAATTAGAGACCCTCACTCATAGAAGTGTCGAATCACAGACCACCCAGTCGAGACGACTCACAAGTCAGCAGCCAATGAACAGTTGGCATTTGCCCGAGTGTGTAGAGGATATTGGAGTCTATCCTGGAGGTCATTGAACCGGCGAATTTGTCGGGTCTCTACCTAAGAGTAGGGACCGGAAAAATTCGCGGGTTCAAATACATGTAGGATGAGCTCCATAATTCTACGTACACTCGGTCAAATGCCACCCACTCATTGGCTGCTGTCTTGTGAGACGTTCCAGCGTAGCAGCCTGTGATTCGATAAAGCTTTGGTTGGGTGTTTCTCATTGGCCCAGAGTCATCCAGGTGAGTTGTGAACCAATAACAGAGGCAGCACTGAGGTATAACGATTTGTATTTTAGCCTATCGCGAAATGAATTCGCGAATTTTTCCGGTCTCTACCTGTGAGTGAATTAGGAAGTTCGAAATTTATAAAATAAAAATAAGAGTTACTTAATTGGCTATTTTACGCAAATCCGACATCTTGAAAATTCATTATCCAAAGTATTCTTATATCTGATTTCTAAGAGAACTAAGTTAGAAAAAATTCTCACAGCATAGTGGCAACTAATAAATATTAAAATAATATATTTTCACACAAAAAAAATTTGAACCGTCTTCAAAGGTGAGGTGTGTACTAAAGTGGTTTAGGTAACTTCAGTTACCTCTACAGTTTTCTTCTTAGATCTATAAACCGGTGTTATCTTACACTATACATATGAACCCGATATGTCTGTGCCCAGGGTTTCCCCTGTGCTTATGCATATTTTACCTGGGCCCATCTTAACATGGATTTAATCTAGATTTAATAAAGGGGAGTTAGTCATGGCTTCAATCACATCACATGGCTGGCCAATCCCTGAAAAAAGCACATGATGCATGCAACCCTCGAATCCACAGCATGATTAGGCATAAAGGCTTCAGCCTGAGACGCACCTAGGTCCCTCCCTAACCCGAACCCTTCCTAAAAATACACTTAGTTTTAGTTAGGTTAAAAAAAAATTGAACCTGTATATAAAAAAAACTACAAAATGTCAACACTCCTATTTGTTGTTTTCCCTGTGTACAACGTGTCACAGAATTCTAAAGCTAGAATCCGGTGTACTCTACGCAAAGATCCAGTTATCTTGTTATTTTCATTGGAAATTCGTAAATTTACTGAATTTCTAACACTGGGTTGTCACATGTCACAGGAAATGAATGAAATATGGTTTAACCAGAAAACCAAAAAAATGAAAATAAGATCTACAACAACACACAAATCCTTGTAAAGGTGCTATCCTTTTGCTTGTATAGCAATGGAAACTGCCACAGATATGCTATACTTCATATATCCGTGCTCTTAAAGCTATGTTGTTAAGAGTTCCCTTAAAAGGTGCAGTTATAAGTTTAATTTGAAACACTCACGTACCTACTATTTATTATAATTTGTATGTTAAGTGTTCCGCAGTATAAGCATACAAGCTGGTGATCTCGTGAAGCCACGTCGATGTAGGGTGAAAATCGATGCTTTAAAATATATGTGTATGTAAATAATAAGGGTGAATGCAGTTTCAAACATTTGTGTAATTTTGTAATATTTTTAAAGTAAAATTGTTTTAATCTTCATATTTACTTACCAATATTCTTTCCTTTTTCAGTAAAGTTTTTAAAAAATTTTAATGGAAAAAGTTAAAAAAGTAATACATTAAGTATAAAATGAGTAGTATAAATGAAAAAAAAAACATTTAATGTAGTTAGTTGTGATAGAGGGCATACTGCCATAACTTCGCCATTTATCAAACAAATATGTTCCTTAATCTAATATAATGTAATGTCTCGGTGACATAGGGTTTGTTAGAGATGACAGGGGGTGATGATATGAGAATGGACCATTGGCGGATTACACAGGTGTGTAAAAAGGGAGTACTCCGAGAAAAGCCACCTGTTTACGGTAATGTCCGCCACAATCCCTCATTGAAAAATTCAGGTTTAGGTGAAAAACGTGTTTGTTCTGTTTTTATTAAAGCTAAACATACAACGGAGTACTTACATGAAAGAAGAAGATAGTAAATTTGGTATAATTTATTTTAATTCAAATTAAAAATAAGTTTTTTTATTAAAATATCTAATATTTCACCCCATAGATGCTTCATTATTTATAATTTTGGTTTTATTAGGAATGTGCATGTTACAGAATCCACTAAAGTGGGAGGAGTGAATTTGCACATATCCAATTTTGCATTGGAATTAAAGATGAGCCTATTTGTGCATTTTTAATTTCTCTCTTTGGTTATGTGGTGTATTAAATGTTAGATGGTGCTATGGTAAAAAAAAATTGGACTCATATTTTGGAGGATCTATTTAAGTACTAGTCAAGCAATCATAATTTCATTTTTTCAAGTTTAAATTTTTTTTTTTTTAAATCAATTGAGGTAAATGCTGGGTTGGTTCCTTACCATAGTTTATGGCCCATATTGTCCCTAGTATACATGCACTGTATGGGTTATGTGTGTTCCTCTATAATGATTCCACATCTGGCGATAATAAGAAGACAAAAAAATTTTCCTTCTGTTCTACTTTGTGGCGAAATGAATTCGAGAAATTTTTTTGATATTTTCTTACAGTAAGGACTCCCTAAAATTCAACCATAGCATATTTCTTTGCTCTTAACTTCCAATAGTTTAAAGGAAACACTACATGCTAAACAACTAGTAGAGTTGGTATCAAAATGAGAAAGTAATTAAAAATACACCGTAGGCTTCCTAAAACAAAACAGCTGCGACATTTCAGGAACTGACATCTGTTTCCATCAGCAGGCACAAACAGAGTATGTTCAAACTGTGTTCGCCTGTCCTGTCGTCATTTTATTGTCCAGAATGTCTGGTTAGTCTCTTCGCTGTGATATTTTGCTGACTAATTCCCTCCTTGGAATTCGCTGTGCTGTCCATGCAATTAATTTTTGACATCAGCTGATTTTCGTTTTGTCTCTTGGTATTGTATTGGGGTTTTTCTTTGACACATACAGTGTAAAAAATGAATGGTATATACTATAAAAAATAGGTTTAATATTATATCATACTATTTTTCAGTCAATATAAAATCAATTTTTTTACAATTGTTAGATTAACACAAACAATGCCACTAAAGGCATAACAAAGTAGTGCTAAGAATTCTTATGTTAAATCGAACAATTAAATCTAGCATTGTACAGAGTAAACTGACATGTGCTAAAAACATTACGAATATCGAAACCTAGAGATCAATTTAACTATATTGTTACTCTTGCTAAAAAAAAAAAAAAAACATTAATAATCATCATATCTTTGCTTTTTGTTAAGGAAGCCACAAATGACACCCATTTAAAACAAATCTCAACTTTGCCCCCATCCCTTGAAAACAATAAGAAAAACAGCGTGACTTGTTTTAAAGACAAGCATAATCAGATATAAACACTCTTCTCATGTGTGGTGACATTTTATCCAGTCAATTACGTTGGCTTAATGCCTTTTGTTCATTTTTTGCGCAGTGTCGATGCACCCATTTTAATTCACTTCAGTCAACTTTTAAATATTGATGCCATTTTCATCAACACTCATCAACTGCGTCTACTCCCGCAGATCTGACCTCACGTTTTTCTGCTGAAGCAAACTCCTTGAAATATTGCTCTGCACTTGAGGTATGTGCATAAAAACTATCAGTCGCTTGATACCCTATCACTTTATGTTATATTTTACTTTAAGGCTAGCCTTGGAAAATTTATAGTTTTCTATAATTTTTGGTATTAATTTGCTGATAGTTTCACACGCTTCAATGACTTTGAGTCGATGGATAATATTTAGTTCTTATGCAGCCAAAAACCGCGTAGCCTACTTTAGAAGAGGCAGCCAATGAATCGTGTCATAGTAGCTAATGTGGTGAAGTGGTAAAATCCAGTGGCGAAGGGTGAATTTCAAAGTGCGGGAACCAAGTATGTTCACTGTCACCCCCTATAAAGGTGGGTGGTCCGGGAGTCCTCCCCCGGAAAAATTTGATTTTAAGGTGCAAATTGGTGCTATTTAAGCGGTTTAACGTATCTCTTTTGTAGGAAATTTTATGTTCTTTAATTTTGTATCAAAAAAATTTTTTTTTTGCTAAAACTCATAGTTTGGAAAATACTTAAGCAAAAGCGATGAATTGTACCTTTAAACAGCCCTCCCACCTCCCGTTCACCACCAATGGGTCTATTAGTATGTTTTTCATCTATTTTTCTTTTGTTGTCTCGACTAATAAGGCGGCTTCCGCAGCAAAACAATTTTAAGTGTCAATGAAAGCCAGGCCTAAGAGTTTCTCTACAAAAACAAAATGTTAAGTCAACATTTCCTATATTATAAGAAAATTAAAAAGCTGGTATGACTAAAACTTGAGCAATCGTCGTTACACGAAGCAAGATTTTTTAATCAGTGAAACAGTGAAAGATACGCTCGGAAACATATCACCAGCATATATCAAAATTCACGAAATTATGATCTTGGTAGTAAATGCAATACATTTTAAAGTCACACAGAATTTAATAATCTTAACTCTCACTTTCAAGCATGAGCATGTGTGGTCGTTTTGTTAGGCTATTTCGCTTAAGTAATAAATACATACAAGTCAGTCTTAAAAAATCTCAATATATATACTGCCAAAATGTTAACAAATCTGTGCATACATAACAATTTTGAAACTAAAATATTGAAGAAAGCTCTGTAATTTAGGAAGTTTCCTACTTACCATCCTGTCAGCTTATAGAAATTATTGGTGGAGTGGAGAGATTTGGGCAGCGCTTAACATTTGTGGTCTTGAGAACTGATGCAGGTGAATGAGGTGGGGTGGAGCAGCACTGGAATGCAAGAGCGGGGAATACAGGAGATCTTGAGTAAACTTGCTGACCAGCAACATTGTCCGGTAATATCCACATCCGGGGAATTGTTGAGGTGGGCTGCTACTTAGTTATTTGTAAACCAAGTCTAGTCGTCGTGTCTTGCGAACAAAATTGTCAATTACATCACTGTAGAAAGTTTTTCTTTGTTTCAGGGAAAGCAATAATATATGTTCAATTGAAATGAGTCCAAGATTTGACAGTCTTTCTTGTTTCTGGGCGTTTCTGATGTAGGTCTTAATTCGTTTCAGTGAGGTAAACGAGCGCTCGACAGATGCACTTGTTGCTGGAATTTTAGCTACTAACGAACACAATTTATACAGCTCAGGAAAACCGTCAACACTTAAACCCGACTGTCTCAATACCTGCAGTATCTCATAAATTGATTTTGATTTAAACTCTGCTAAACTGAATTTTGCAATTAATTCACTCCTAAAACGAGGTAAATCGAAGTAGTTGCCATAAGAAGATTTTAAAGAGGTGAATGCTTCCTCGGGAAATATTTTTGCATTTTCCTCGTTTTTATTTGGATCCATTAGACCCAGGAACTTCAAATTTTCGAGTGAGCTGAATCGTGTAACAAGCTGTACTAGAATATTATCAATAATTTCAAAATACAGTTTTCTGTAGCTAGCTTCTGGATCATTTTCCTCAGATGTACGCCGTTTCTTAGTGGGAGGGTCATCTTTGAAGGCGGACCAAATTGTTGAACTGAATGTGTTTCTCTTCTTAGAAATTAATTTTTCTGTTTATTTCAGTTTTTGAAGGCAATAGCTAATGTCGAAAGTTTTTGCTTGAATAATCTGAAACAATGCATCTGTGATGGAAAATAAATCAGAAAACACATGTAACATAAAATTAAAATTGTATTATTTTAATGCAGCTAGGAAGCCACGCGCAGCAATGTAGGTTTCGGTTATGTTTTCGAAAAGGCTTATCAGATCTGATTTGTTTTCAAAAATCGTATGAACTAAGCGGGAATTATAATTCCACCTTGTAGGACATACTTTGGGAAATCGTTTGCTCACAAATTTGTCTAATGCCTGTTTTCGTTTGGTAGAATGAGAGAAGAATGAGGCAAACCCACTTAATGTTTTGAAAAATATCTTACAATCAGTAATGTTGTTGAGTGATTGCGAAAGCACAAGATTAAGTCTATGCGCACAACAATGTATGAATATAGCATTATCATATTTTTCTCTCACTAATTTTTGTAGCCCATTCAGATGACCAGTCATAACAGCAGCTCCATCGTATGTTTGAGATACCAATTTTTCGCCACATTTATACTCATCTACTAACTTAAAAACGTGCTCTGCCAGTGCTTTTGCTGATCTGTTAGAACGTTTGTAAAACCGAGAAATCTCTCTTCGATGTTACCCTCGTTCGTTACATACCGCAGTACAGATGCAAGCTGCGACATGTTGGCAACATCAGACGTTTCGTCAAGGATTAGTGCTACAAAAGGAGTTTGACTAACTTGTGTTTTAATTTCCGTTACAATCGCTTCGGCAATACTTTCTATTATATCATTTTGTATGTTACTAGACAAACCTGTGAAAACCTTAGAAGTTTCCAAATGTCAGGCTAATACTGAATCGTAACTGCTTAACAATTACACTAATTCTATGCAATTACCGCGGTTTGAGGAACATTCTTTTTCATCGTGACCTCGGAACGCAAGCTCTTGTCGCCCGAGAAACATAGTGACATCAATCAAACGTTTCAAAACTTCTGTTTCGGTCCACAACCTCATTGTGTTTTTTGACATCAGCGCGGAGTTGTTCGTTTAGATCCACATCAACACGACTGAATCCAAACATCTTTAGCTTACAGACGGCCGATAAATGTGTCTGCGAGAGTTCATGTCTCTGAGCTGCTTTATGAAAATTGTTCATGTCACTAAAACCGTTCTTATTCCAAACTACTTTCTCATTAGTAAACATTAAACAAGGCCAACAGTACACTTTTAAAGTTTGTTTACAAGCAGTAAGCCATTTGTGCGAACTGTAAAAATTAGATTTGAAGTGTCTTTTGCACTGCACACCGCTTGATTTAGCATTTATTACCATACACGACATATCTGGCGTGGGTCTACCTTGCAAAATTAAAACTCGTTTTTGTTCAAAACTTTTAGCACAAAAAGATGAAACAAGTAAATTTTCTACCACGCAGTCACAAGCGCGTCTGTTTCCTGCCGCTCCCTCCCCTCCTGCGACAGCTTCGCCCCTCCGCACTCCCCTTAAAATCCCCTCCATGGCCAGGGCCCGCAGAATAGACGGTTGGTTCCCTTGGCCAAGCCTACCGCAATGCTGTAGCTATGTGGCCACTTTTGAATTTGACGAAACTCTTCACCAAAAACTTGGGACGTAATGAAGTATTATAAAGTACGTATTTTTACCGCAGTAAATCTGCTTTCAGGCTGCCAGGCGAGTTATTTTACGCAACGCGAAGCACACAATTTCTTTAGAGAATACGCCACACGGCACGCGATGGAACCAGCTGTCTGGCTTGGTTCCCCAGGTCGGCGGCCGAAGCCGAGTGCTCACGTAAACACCCGAAGGCGAAGGGGGAGAGATCCGATGAGTCGGCCACCAATGAAGGCGCAGGAGGCATGGAAGCTACCGTTGATTTGGGGGGGGGGGGGGGGGGGGGGAAGAGGATGAGGGAGCGGGGAAGGCAGAGAGAAAGAGAGGCGTGAGAGAGATAAAGCTATAGCTGAAGAGGTTCTACGCGCGAACGCGCCTACACAAAGTGTTACGGCGACCTGTTCAAAAAATGCAAGTTGAATTATTTACGATAGTAGACAAGTAGTAATATATTTATTTTATTTATTTGTCAGCAGTAGGGAACCAATGGTTCCCTTGGTTCCATGGAATATTCGCCCCTGCTCTCCGGGTTAAATTTACAGCAAGATAAACTCTGTAATGCTGCATTTAGAATATTTGGGAGACTTAACTTTTCTCCATGTTTCCCCTAAACATGCATTACCTCGATGCTAAAATTTTCTGGTCTGGTTCCACGTCACAATTCACTCTAAAACTAAAATGGTTAACACCAAAGCAAATCAGTGGATTTTAATGTAAGATTAATACAAATGCTCCAAATAGATCTAGATGGAGCAGTTTTAACAGTTTTCCAGTGAAATTCTACTGATTTGCCAGAGTTCTTAACAGTTTCATATTTAGATTGTTCGTAATACAGCACACACTAATGGCCTCACAGCCGAGAAGTTTTCTACTCGCTGGATGATTTCCCTCTCTCCTGCAATTATTGTTTTGTTCTCTCTCTCTCTTGTGCATGGAACATTGTTAGAACCCAACTTGCAATATTTATAAAATGTTCTTTATTTATGTCAGGTTTTTGTCACATTATCATCAAATTTTTTTATCCCTGCCTGAGAATAAAAAAAAAACACAGGAATTCCAATACGAATAACATATAATCGAAGTACCTATATATTGCCCCTTACAAAATTTATAAATATTTCAGTACAGTGAGAAAATAACTGGTTTGTGTTTGTCAATGTGTCATTTTAATTAGAAATTATCACCTTCAGACTTACTAGAACCTCTTTTGTAGTAGAAAATGTTTTAAGAATACCTATCCTCACTGTGAAAATAACTGAACAAGCATGTTATCTTTTTTGCTAAAGGCCCAACAACATAATAGTGTACAACTGCACATCTGGAAGCTTAAATCCGGTGCGGTGGCGAGAGCTCGAGGAGATAGGCTACCAGTACATCCTGAAGTACCCATTCAACAATGTGCTGTGGTACCCGGGTGGCAGCTTCAAGAACAGCCGGCTGGCGAACTCCGTGTGCACAGTCGTCTTTCACACCATCCCAGCTCACCTACTGGACCTGGCAGCCCGGCTCGCTGGCAGGAAACCCATGTGAGTAGAGATCAGGTGATGACAGTATCCAGTTACCAGCTTCAACCAGATGACAATGCTACATGCATCATGGTTTCCCACCCCATCTCTGCTAGCCCAGCTGCTAGACATAGCAGCTCAACTCTCTGGCAGGAATCCCATCCCAGATAGCAAAAAAGGCTTGAATCAAGCTTTCCATGGCAAGTAAGTTAGCTTGAATCAAGTTTGATTCAAACTAGTTTATACATGACAAGCTTGTAGCAAGAATGCCATGACAAGTTTGTAGTGAACATGCCATGATAAGCTTGTAGCAAACCTGCTATGACAAGTTTGCAGCAAGCTTGCCATGTCATGCTTGTTTCAAGCTTGCAACAAGTTTGTGATGACAAGCTTGCAGTAGGCTTGCCATTACAAGCTTGTAGCAGGCTTGCAGTGACAAGCTTGCACTAGGCTTGTCATGACAAGCTTGCACCAGGCATCCCATGAAAAGCTTGCACAAGGCTTGTCGTGACATGCTTGCAGTAGGCTTGCCATGTGTTGTGTTTTCACCTTGTTTAAATGGACATCAACTCATTACACTGTACGATTATCACATATTTATTCAAAATCGCTCTACTCATTATGTTACATTCACTCTCCACCATTACATCACGATCCACTGCCCGCTCTACCACTTCCTTTCATAGATACCAACTATCATAGATGCCAACATCACATATCACAACACCTTCCCTTTTATAGCAAATACATCCACACTCTTGACATATTACTACAATCCAGAAACAGAGCAAAAGTTAAAACAGTCATCAGTTTGGGGAATCATATTATTTGGTACTCACTAGTCTTTGTATCTTGCTGGCACTTTCACCTCACGTCCACTTTTTATACGTCTCGACACATTGACCTTTTCCTTACCACTCATCAGTGCTGGTGGGCACTCTCCCTGCCGCACTCTTGACCCTGCTCCCTGCGACTCTCCTCCTGCCTCGTCTTTTGCTGGGAACCCCCGGAACTCATCATCAGAGTCCAGGCTGGACCGTCTCCTATGCAACTCAGGAGCAAGGCTGGATGGTCTCAAGTGATGGGAGTTCCTCCGCACGTGCTGGCCATCCTGATCACGGACAACGTATGATCTCGGAGTCGAAGACTTGTGTACAATTTCTGCTGGTTCCCACTGATTGTTTCTATTTAACAAGACCCTATCTTGGTGCTCGAACTCGGTTGCCTTTCTTGCCCGTTGATCATACCACTGTTTGATCTTCGCTTGCCTGTTACATAGTTCTTCTGCTACCTTTCCCTGCACTTCCGGTTGTAGTAACTGCTGCCTCATTGGTAGTTTCGTCCTTACCCGGCGACTCATTAGCAACTGTGCTGGTGACAGGCCTACAGCAGTCAGAGGAGTGTTTCTGTACTCTAGTAACATGACAGGTAGATCACTAGACGAATCCGAACACCTCCTCAACATGTTCTTAGCAATCTGCACTGCTCGTTCTGCAAGCCCATTCGACTTTGGGTAGTGAGGACTTGCTGTCACTACTTCGAAGTCCCAACTCATTGCGAACTGCCTGTATTTATAGGAGTTAAATGGCATATTGTCTGAAATAATGAGCTTTGGCACACCATGAGTAGCAAACACAGATTTCAGTCCTCTTATGACTTCATTGGCTTGTTTATTTGCTACTGGTACTATTTCAATCCACTTGGAATAGTAGTCAATGACAACCATATAGCTGTTGCCCCCATAGTCACAAAGATCAATACCAAGTTTCTCAAACGGTAATTCTGGAATGTTGTGAGATATGAGTGGTTCTGCTTTATTCTGGCTTCTGAATTTTTGGCATGTGAAACACCTATTTACCAATATCTCAATGTCTTCTGCCATTTTTGGCCAATACAGTACTTGCCTGGCTCGTGCTTTGGTTCTTTCTATGCCTAAGTGGCCCTCATGGAGTAAGAGTAGCATCTGCTGCCTCAATGCCACTGGCACTACAATGCGATCATTTAAGAACACTAGACCCTTGTCGAGAAGCAAGCAATTCCTTTGGACAAAGTACATTTGAGCTTGCTGGCTGACTTGATGTTTGTGTTCTGGCCACCCATTTTGACAGTACCTCATAACCTCACACAGTGCTGTATCCTTAGCAGTTTCCCGCCTGAACTCATCCTTTCTAGTAGTCGACACCTGACTTGTATCACTCACACTCACAAGGTGAACCATTTCTGCAGACAAATCTTCATCTGCATGTTCCACTTCTGGCAAATACGCCCTTGACAGTAAGTCTGCTACATGCATGAGTTTGCCTGGAAGATACTCTACCGACAGCGTGTACCGTAGCAGCCTGATTTTCATCCGTTGAAGTCTAACAGAATACACATCTGCTATACTTTTCTTAAACACCGGAACTAATGGTTTGTGGTCTGTGTGTACTATGACATGCCTTCCATATATGTAGTGATGAAACTTTCTCGCTGCAAACACAATACTGAGCATTTCCTTCTCGACTTGTGCATAATTCTTTTCTGCTGAGGACAAACTTCGGGAAGCATAGCTGATTGGCTGATCATCACACATTAAACAACATCCCAGTCCATCTTTTGAGGCATCACACTGAATGGACAGTTTTTTGTTGGGGTCATACAAGCCGAGTACTGGTGCCTTGCTGACCAACTCCTTGACTTGCTGCAACACATCAGTGTGCACTGGTAACCACTGCCACTCAGTATCGTTCTTCAGGAGTTCCCTCGGAGCTATGATGCTAGCTAAGTTAGGTAAAAACTTCCTTAAGTAGCTGATGAAACCCAACACTCTTTGCAGCTCAACTTTGTTGGTGGGTGTTTGTAGTGCTAGAATAGCTCGCACCTGGTCGGGATCTGGCTGCATACCATTTGAGGAGAACACATGCCCAAAATACCTTGCCTCCTTCTTTTTGAACTGAATCTTGCGTACATTGAACTTCACATTTAGCGCTCTCGCTCTCTGTGCTACCTGTAACAATATTTGATTGTGCTCAACTTCATTTGCAGCAGCAATCAAGAGGTCATCAAAGTATACTAGTACCCCTGGAATATCACCAAAGTTTTGCATGTTTATTCGTTGAAAAATTTCAGGTGCACTCGATAACCCAAATGGGAGCCTGAGAAATTTATAACATCCAAATGGTGTGCTGAAAGTGCAGTACATACTTGATTCCTCATCTAGTTCCACCTGGTAAAACCCATCTTTCAGGTCCAACACTGTGAAAATGGACTTATTGTTCAGCTGGCAGCTCAACTCCTCTAATGTTGGTATCATGTGATACTCCCTGCAAATTGCCTTATTCAGGTCTACTGGATCTAGACAGAGTCTGAGACTTTTGTCGCCCTTTTCAACAACAGTTAGGTTGCTAACCCATCCAGTTGGCTGATCAACCTTGGCAATAATTCCTAGCTTAACAAGCTCGTCCAACTTGATTTTTAATCTATCTCTTAAGGCAAAGGGCACTCTTCGAGGTGGTTTAGCAACTGGCTGAACAGATTTATCTACTACCAATGTGCACTTGTTCGGAATACACCCGACTCCCTGAAATACATCTGCAAATTCTGAGAGGAACTTATCTTCCGATAAAACGCTACTGTGTAAGGTGTGGACAAAACTGCGAGAAACTAACTTCAAACACACGCATCCTGGCAGTCCAAGAATGGGCATTCTGCAGCTACCATCTTCAACAACAACAAACTCCAGGCACTCCTGAGCACCATCTGCTGTATTTACTCCACACATTAGCTTAATGACACCCACTGGTTTCACTTTTTTGCCGCCGAACCCTTCGAGTGTTATGTGTGACCATTTCAACTGGGTTGGGCGAGCCAGCTGCTTCACAATACTCTGTGATATGATATTTACCTCTGAGCCCGTATCAAGCTTGAAATATACAGTCTTACCTTCAACCCACATTTCTTGGATCCACTCCTTTCGGCCTGGCCTGGCATCCTCCACCCCGGTCGTTGCTTCTGCCACTTCTAATGTGCTGACAAAGAACTCTTCCATCTCACCTCCCGTTAACCTAACCTCTTCAACTTGGTTGGTGCACACGGTTGCAAAATGATTGAACTTCATGCACTTGTAACATTTTTTTCCAAAGGCAGGGCACTCATTCTTCCTATGTACCCTCCCGCACCTTCGGCACTTAGGACTTCCTTGTTGCACATGCTTCTGTTCAGCCCCCCCTTTGTATGGTACCTGCTGCTGTTCAGTTGATTTCTGCTTTCTTCTATTTCGCCACACAGTTTCAACTGTGCCTCCCCTCGGGTGAATTTCATCATCCGACGAATCCTCACGCCGATTAACAGGATTGACAGCTTTGGTTTGTATAGCGTCGGCACGTTGCTTGCCTAGCTCAGCCACCCTACACTGTTCCATTGCCCGTGACAAGCTGAGATCCGGTTCACGCAACAAACGTTCCTGCAGCCCTTTGTCCCGAATGCCCAAAACTATTCTGTCCCGCACAACACTGTCTGTCTGGTCCTTGAAGTCACAACTTTGAACCAGCTTTTTTAAATCTCTCACAAACGAGTCAAACGGCTCTCCCTCTTCCTGAGATCGGCAGTTAAACTTGTACCGCTCAACTACGATATTTTTTACACGGTTACAATAATGTTCAAATGCTCGCAACACCTTTTCAAAATCCCTACGGTCTTCCGCTGGAAGATCGAATGTGTTGAACAACTCAACAGCCTCGTCTCCTATGAGGTTTAACCACATCGCCGCCTTGACTGCCGATGGTTTGGACTCATATCCAGTCGCTAGCATAAAAATATCAAAGCTCTGTTTGAACCGCCGAAAGTGTTCACACAGATTTCCATCTAGAAGCAGCGCCGGCGGTGGCTTAAACGATTCCATCGCGCCGAAACCTGTATAACCTCTATCTCCACGTGGCACAACAACGAAACAACACCACTAAGGTCACGTTGCGAACACTATGCGATTTACTACCGACTGCGCCATGTTGTGTTTTCACCTTGTTTAAATGGACATCAACTCATTACACTGTACGATTATCACATATTTATTCAAAATCGCTCTACTCATTATGTTACATTCACTCTCCACCATTACATCACGATCCACTGCCCGCTCTACCACTTCCTTTCATAGATACCAACTCTCATAGATGCCAACATCACATATCACAACACCATGAAATGCTTATCGCAGGCTTGTCGTGACAAGTAATAGCTATGCAGTGAGCTAGTAATGACATGCTTGCAACCAACTTATAAAAAGTGTGCTTTCTCATACTTGCAACAAGTCTGACTCAAATTATTACTACCAGAATTTTTTTTTCTGCAAAAATGCAGAAAACAATTAAAGGCTAAAATTAGTTGTCTCAAGAATTAAATAAAATAGTTACAATCAGAACAAAACTGCTGCTGAAACAGGAGAGAAAGAAGAAGAACACATAATGCTCACATTGTTCTATCAATATCATTAATGTATCTACATCATTATACATAAAGCCAACTGAAATTAATTTAGTTACAAATAAATCATGTAGGAAAACATACAGCTTTAACTCTCTTACTAGGTACTTTGAAGAAATAAAGAACATATAAGTAGTTAAGATAAATTCCCAAGAAGTTAGAAGCATTATAAATTTTTAATATTTTTTTAAATTTTTTAATTCCTTATTCATTTACGTAGTATTTACTCTCAGTAAAACATGTGCACATCGTGAGAAATATATTGATTGCAGCTGCAGCAAACCATACCATTTCTCATGGCTTATTGTTTTATTAGTGTTGGATAAATGAATATTCAAGAGATTTCATAAAAATTGTTAATTGCAGGTAAATAATGTTTAAATGTTGTATATTAATAATGCAGTAGGCTAAAGATGTAATTCCAATTCATTTTATTAATTTTCTGCTTTTAATTTTACATTCTTTCAAATAAAGCTTATTTATTATTATGCTGTTTTAAACTTGTCTCTACAATAGAAATGCATTGGAATCATAATTTGGGAATTTCCTTCTTACAAAACTTTCCTTTGTATAACTATAAAATTATTGTAAATGGAGTTCTACTGTAATACGTTGAAGATAGGTGATCGTTTAGTTGCTACTTTGGTATACCTACTAAGTAATAAGTGCTGCACAGAAATTTATTATTTGTTACGTTTTACTACTAATAATTAAAATCACATCAGACCTAACCAAGTATGTAAATTGTTTAAAACTTTAACTTGTACTCTAGTGGTGTATCCCCACTTTATTTTTTGTATCCAGTTATAGTGTTTATGTTGTGGCCATTGCTGTTTGTGTGATTATTATAATGTATAGCAAAAGACAATCAGTACTTATTTACCAACACATTATTATTTAAACTGCATATACCCAACAAAACTTTGTCCAAATGTTACTTATCAATTTCTTATAAAATAATTTTTGGACCTTAATTGTCCAGGCTTAAGGGGCCCGTCTCGTCGGGGTGAATCTGTGTTGATGAGGAGAGATGATAAGTGTGACGCTCGCTGGTGCTTCTAGCATGGTATCTCCTCTAAGCGCAAGGCTCTGGACTGGCGCGCAGTCTTCTCGTTGTCTATAGGACAATTGTGAAATTTGAGTGGTGACCATAACATTATATGGCATAGTATTGAAGATAAAGCTGTAAAGCAAGTCCCTTAAGTGCTTTCAAGAAACTATACCGGTTGTTTTACGCCTAAAAATTACTCTAAAAACACGCCTTGTACTCATTTTAACTCTTCTAAAAATACAGTTTAAAAACTTAATATGAAATCAAAAGTAATTTTCAGCCCTCAGCGAATTCTTAAATGCTTTTCATAAACAGACCCCGCTTGAGTAGTTTTCAAATCACGTTGTTTTTCCAAAAGCTCTGCGCACCATATATGTGCTCGGGTAGGCAGGGTTCTTAAGTAGTACTAAACAATTTTAATAAAAATCTGTTAATATTCTTAAAGACTTTAAATACGCCTATAATCCAGAACTTAAATTTATTTTTCCAAATGATCCATTATTTTACATCTTTAAGTACAAAATTGTATATACAAAAATTAGAATTGGTTTTACTATATTAAGATAAAATCCTCTACTTCTCACAAGATGTCAAACCAAAGAGTAACAAAGTAAAAAAAATTTTTTTTAATAAGCAAAGAAAATCAACTTTTGCATAAATAATTTACTATCTACCTGAAGAATAACTTCCTGGGAACAACAGGCAGATGGATAAATAGGTCACAGAATGATACATTTACTGAATAAATTTATTAAAATTTAATTTCTTTAGACAAAGCAGTTGTCCCAGTTGCTTCATATGCTACTTGATTTTTAAGAAACAATATGGGAACATAATTTTCAACTGGTCTTGGTTGGTTTCTTCTTCCTCTCGAAAAAAAAATTGACAAAATGTGTATTTTCATTAAAACTTATGCACCACATTAACAAACACCTTTACAATTTGCCAATAGAACTGTTGAAAAAATTATATGATTTCAACAATGACACTTGGGTTACTTGCATTTGGTGTTCTAACATCTGATATCATTAAAAATAGGTTATTATTTGTAAATTTTAAAAATGTTATTGCTCTATTTATTAACAATCATCATCACTAAGAAAGACAATGTGCTATTATTTTTATTAACCTAAATTATGTGTGACATTTATAGCACAAGCAGTTAAATTCAGAAACTGCAAAATTAGATTTTACATATGTAACATGCAACTATACCCCACATTCTTTATACAATTTCCACTGCATGAATAATGCCCAATTTAGACACAAACAGTTCATATAACAGAATATATATATATATATTTTTTGAGTGTGTGTGTGTTTGAACAGCTAATAACGCAGCATTAACATCTGCAACACCTATGCTGTATAATGAGTTCATATCCCCACATTTCTTTGAGAAGGAAAAAAACATTGTTTGGTTGCTGTAAAGAATAGCAAGTAGTAAAGTGATATTTCTGTTTTTGAGTAGAATAGCAGGCAAAGAGATTTAAAGATGTAGTAGTTGTAAAACTATTTTTTATTTTAATGTAATAAATCAATGTCTTATAGCTTTGAAATATACCACTAGGTTGTGCTTACAAATAACAAAAAAGGTAGGTGTAGTAACAGGTGAACTGACTAGTGTAGTGTGGTAACGAAGGAACGGATTGGACCAAGGCAGATCGTGTGGCACAGTGGAACAATGGATACTGTAAGCGTGGGATGTACATGTGTGTTTTGTAACAGTAGTGTGAAATAAAGAGATACAACACTGGCGACGAGGATGGGATGGAGAGTGGCGTAATCGAGCGGTGATTCGTTTATAGTGGTAGCGATTACATACGGACATAGGCGGCATTACAGTACGCAGTGCGGAACTTGGGAAGTGAGTAAACGAAGATGGCGTTAGGAAAAATTGAAGAATTTAATGGAGTGGAAGGGGATTTCGAGTGCTACATCGAGCGGCTAGAACACTATTTTAAGGCGAATAAAATTAAGGATGAAGAAAAAAGCAGTGTGTTTTTGACACTGTTAGGTCCTAAATCATATGCGGTGTTGAAAAACTTGTGTGTGCCAGCCAAGCAAGGAACAAAGTCATTCGAAGAACTAGTTGAAATACTCACCACGCATTATGCACCCAGGAAGATTATAATTGCGGAGCGTGTAAAGCTTTTACGGAGGCGACAAGGGGCGACAGAAAGTATAGCGGAGTACGCGGTAACCCTGCAAAAGTTGTCCATGTCCTGTGAGTACGGTCAGTTTCTGGAGGAAGCTCTCAGAGATGCGTTTGTAAGTGGGCTAGGTAATGAAGAAATAGTGCAGAAACTGCTGGTGGAAGATAA
This sequence comes from Bacillus rossius redtenbacheri, assembly GCF_032445375.1. Lineage (NCBI taxonomy): Eukaryota > Metazoa > Arthropoda > Insecta > Phasmatodea > Bacillidae > Bacillus > Bacillus rossius. The sequence continues at coordinate 18,940,714 of NC_086331.1, forward strand.
ACTGACTTTTCAGTCAGCGCTGGAAAAAGCATTAATAATGGAGGCAGCATTGAAACAGTCCAAAGAGTTACGGCTGGAAAAGGAACAGTTCAAGCAAGAGGAATTGGACCGCGATGGGGATAGTGCATTTGTTATCCGGCTAAAAAAATGAGTGGAACGGCGGTTGGGGACCGAAGGACTATCAGCGAGAGACCAGGGTCAATGCAGCGCCAGCAGACAAAGTGTTACCGGTGTAATGGTACCACACATGTGGCCGCCCGTTGTCCATTTGAAGGTTATGTGTGTAATGGGTGTAAAAAACGGGGTCACCTTAAAAGAGCTTGTATGGCAAGCGGAGTGCAGTACGTGAGTGAGTCAAGCAAGGACAAAGGGAACTGGGACTTGCTGAACATTGATTTTAATGAGGTGAAGGGTGAGGCTAACGCTTTTAAGGTCAAAGTGTGGTTAAACGGTTCCCCGGAGCGTATGATAGTTGACACTGGGGCAGTGGTATCTGTGTGTTCGGATAGCACTTATCAGCAAAAGTTGAAATCGTGTACATTGCGTAACACCCGTCTAAACTTAAGAACATACTCAGGGCAACCTTTGCACATCATCGGAGAGTGTAGTGTTCCGGTGGAGTATCAGGGGCAACGAGTAACTCTGCCAATGGTGGTGGTGGATAGCCGTGGGAAGACGTTACCCACCTTGTTGGGGCATAATTGTCTATCATCGTTGCAATTGGACTGGAAAGGTATCGTCGGGGAAAGGGGTGAAACACCACAACGAGTCATTCACCAAGTACGCGATCGACAAGTCACAAGCAAGCGGGAAGCCTTCGTCAGTGAGATGATGTGCGAACACAAATCTGTCTTTGGACGCAACGTGGGAGTCATCTCCGGTGCGGAAGCAGAGGTGATACTGAAGGAAGGCGCTGTTCCTGTATTCTGCAAGGCCAGGAGTGTGCCTTTTGCGATGAAGGCAGCCGTGGAAGCAGAGCTGGACAGGTTAGTGCAAGCGGGAGCAATTTACCCTGTCAGTAAGTCGCAGTGGGCAACGCCACTTGTTTGTATCAGAAAAAAAGATGGGCGGGGGTTCGTCTGTGTGCGGATTATAAAATAACATTGAACCCTGTAGTTGAGTTGGATCACTACCCCCTGCCCAAGGCGGAGGAGATTTTGAGTGAGTTGGCAGGGGCCAAGGTTTTTTCTGTAATCGACTTGCACTCAGCATATACCCAGTTGCCCGTTAGTAAACAGAGCCAACCCTTGCTCACAATAAATACACATAAGGGGCTATTTCGTTATACCCGTCTCCCGTTCGGGTTCTGTAGTGCCCCCTGTATATTCCAAAAAACTATGGAGCAGGTTTTGAAGGGCATTAAGGGAGTTCACATGTACTTAGATGACATTTTAGTAGTTGGTGCAAGTTTAGAGGAGGCCCAAAGTCGGCTGGATGAGGTGCTACGACGGTTGACAACCTATGGCATAAGGGCTAAAGAGGAGAAGTGCAAACTGTTATGCAAGAGCGTGGTATATCTGGGACACCGGTTGTTGAGCGAGGGCATTCAGCCAACGAAGGACAAGATGAAGGCTATTAGGGGGGCACCAGTTCCCAAGGACATTACTGAACTCCAATCCTACTTAGGGTTACTACAATTTTATAGCAAGTTCCTGCCAGACGTGGCATCGGTGTTACACCCGCTATTTCAATTGTTGCAAAAAGGAGAGTCATGGCAGTGGACTACAGAGTGTAGTAAGGCCTTTGAAGACTCTAAGAGGATGTTGTTGGGCAGTCCCGTACTAGTACCCTACGACCCAGCGTTGCCCCTCATAGTGACGGCGGATGCAAGTGCCTACGGAGTAGGGGCAGTGTTAGCGCACCAAATGCCATCCGGTGAAGAATGTCCTATAGCTTTTGCATCCAGGACCTTATCAAAGGCGGAAAGGGGTTACAATCAAGTAGAACGGGAAGCTCTCAGTTTAGTGTATGCAGTACAAAGGTTCCACCGCTACTTGTACGGGCGGTGAAATACAAAGCTGGTTCAGAGATCTGTCATGCAGACGCGTTATCACGCCTACCAGAAATACTTGCACCGACAGCAGTGGGGGGCGAACAACATTTACAGGAGGAGGAGCTGGGAGTGTTTTTCTTCGCACCGTTTCAGATTGGGCCATTGGAGGCTTCAGACATAGCAGAAGCTACTCGGAAGGACAAGGTTCTGTCAAGGGTGTCTGACATGGTGTTACGAGGGTGGTCAGCCACAGTTCCAGCAGAATTGAAGTGTTTTGAATCCCGGAAGTTAGAGCTGTCGTTGGAACAAGACTGTGTACTATGGGGGTCCAGGGTGGTCATACCGGAGCGACTGCAACAGGAGGTATTGAAGTTGTTGCACGAAGAGCACCCGGGGGTTACAAGAATGAAAATGTTGGCCAGAAGCTATGTGTGGTGGCCTGGCATGGACATGCAGATAGAAGGTGTGGTCCATCAGTGCAGCCTTTGTCAGCAATCTCAAACTACGGAGCAAGCCGTACCCTTACACCCGTGGAGTTGGCCAGTTCGGAGGTGGCAACGAGTGCACCTGGACTTCGCAGAAGAACACCATCAAAAGTTCCTCATAGTGGTAGACGCGTACTCTAAGTGGTTAGACGTCATTCCAATGACGGCTACCACGGCGTTTCACACGGTGGGGAAGCTAAGAACTCTTTTTGCAGCGTTCGGGTTACCAGAGGTAGTGGTGACAGACAATGGTCCGCCTTTTCAGTCGGACGAGTTTGGGCAATTTCTGTCCGCAAATGGTGTGAAACATGTCCGAAATCCGCCTTATCATCCGCAATCAAATGGTGCGGCGGAACGACAAGTACAGACTGTCAAGATAGCTCTGAGGCGTCAATTGCAAGAGGGCCGCAGCAAGGCCCACACCCGCACGCTACAACATATGGTCGACGTATTTTTGTTTGCTTATAGGATTACTTCACATTCCTTGACTAACAAAACCCCAGCGGAATTGTTTTTACAGCGACAGCCTCGCACTCGGTTGTCGCTGTTAAAGCCGTCATTTTCGCACGACATGTCAGCACGCCAGAAACAAGTGAAACGTAGGCTGGATCACAAACGAGGGCCTCCGAGAGTTTTTGCCCAAGGAGATTTGGTCTGGATAAAAACGGTGCGGGGAGAGGAGTTCAACTGGGTGCCAGGATCAGTGAAGGAGGTAGTGAGTGCGGTCACTTACCGAGTGCAAGAGGGTTCGCATGTAAGATATGTTCATGCGGACCACTTGAAGCTGAGAGAGACAAGAACCAATGGAACTCTACGTCCAGGGAAGCACTTGGTGGGGCAATACGCAGGCGGGCAGCTGGGTGAAGAAGGAAGGGTGACAGAACCAGAAGCAGAGACAGTTACATCAGCGCCCGAGGAGTCACACGTGGGGGAGGCCTCAGGTCAGACTCCGGAAGGGAGGCATCCGTCCCGAGTGGCTAGTGGAGAGGATGGCAGTCTCGAGGAAGAAGGTTTTCGGGGATTTCCGCCTTCAACGCCAGTAGCCGCCCCCTACCCCAGGCGCTCTGGTAGATGCGTCAAGGTGCCAAGGAGACTAGATTTATAAAGAAATGGAAGGGGGAGTGTAGTAACAGGTGAACTGACTAGTGTAGTGTGGTAACGAAGGAACGGATTGGACCAAGGCAGATCGTGTGGCACAGTAGAACAATGGATACTGTAAGCGTGGGATGTACATGTGTGTTTTGTAACAGTAGTGTGAAATAAAGAGATACAACAGTAGGTAATAAATTTCAGGCAAACATTTAAAATATAAACAGCTACAAAACTTTTATTTTTAAATATCTGCCACATCAAAAATAGGCTAAATTTATTTTTAATGCATTTAATATATTATCTGTCTTGCTAAATTTTGTGAAATTGTATTAAATAAACAATCATAATTGGTATTAACATTAATGATACAAGTAAGCAGAAAAGCAATAACTCAAGGTAAGTGTAAAGAATACATTGAGAATTTTCTTTTATGCCAACAGTCAGGGCCGCAACTAGAGTCTCTGGCACCCGGGGCATGAATGGATTCATGCGCCCCCCCCCCTCTTTTTTTGCACATACCACACCAATAAAGCGGGGGATCCGGGGGCCCTCCCATGGAAAAATGGTGCTATTTAAGCATTTTAGATACCTACATGAACAGTTTCTGTGCTACTGTAACTTCCATGCATGAACCCACTATGTCCATAAAGTAGTCCGTATAATCACTAGACTTGTTCATTAAATTCTCGTTATAAATGTTTTCTAAAGATTCAAATTCAACTTGCGAGACCTTTTTGCAGCAAATATTTTGATGATATCATCATAGCAAATAGAGGATGCTCTCTTGTGTTCTATGGAAATAATGCTCAAATTCGACAGTCTGTCTTGCCTCATACTATTTCTTAAATAATTTTTTACAATTTTCAATTTGCTGAAACTTCTTTCGCCTGAAGAAACTGTTACAGGAAGCGTAATAAATATCGTAAGGGCTGTGGTCAGGTTTGGATATCCTTCTTCAAGTCTGTGTTCGTGAATGAGCTTCAAGAGGGTCGCTGCAGATGCTGTTTTCATAGTGTCATCAACTTCCAAGGCGTGATGTTTAAAACTTTCCATTTCTTGAACTATTTCTTCTCCATTGATGTCATCTTTGTATGTTTCAGACAACCGTTTGGCTGCAGTCTTCAAATCTTTAACTTCAATTTTGTAGATGTTATTCCCATTTAAAAAGCTAAACTTGTCATTAATTGCTTGAAGAGCCTGAAACCGGGATTTTAAAGCATTCACTATTCCATCAATGATCGCTAACAAAGCTATTCTAAACAGATCGTGCTCTGATAAGTTGGAAATTTCATCTTCGCAGCATTCGTCAAACATTTTCTTCTTTTTTCTTTTCCTTTTTTCTTTAAAATCAGCCGGTACATTGTTGTTCTCAGCAATCTTCTTGGCTTCCACAATAGCATCGGTTGGTGCATTGTCCCTACTAGATTCTAGATAACTTAAAAGACCATGAATGTTTCTGACTGAATCATCTACAGTTATAAAATCTCTTTGAAGAACCTGGTTCACACGATCAATTTTCTTTAGAATTTTGTACCAGAAACAGGTTACGACAATGAACTCAAACTTACTGATATTTCCTAACAAAAAGGAAGCCTCAGTCTTTGTCTCAGGAGACGTAACAGGGCAAACAGACAGTTCTTCCAAAGCTTTGTTAATCTTGTCCAAATGTTTATATACAACCTCTACAGCTTCCATTCTTGCTGACCACCTAGTTTTACTGAGAGGTTTTAGCGAAAGTGGTACATGTTTTTCTAGAACTTCCCATCTTGATGTTGAGGCTGAAAAAAATATATACAGGCAATTAATTGTCCCAAAGAATGTTTGAGCTTCAGGCGATGCTTCAGCGGCATGTGCTCCAACTAAATTCAGAGAGTGAGCTGCACATGGCACAAAATATGCTAATTTATGTTCCTTTAGTATTCTTGATTGTACCCCTTTATAGATGCCAGCCATATTGGCCCCATTGTCGTACGACTGCCCTCTACAATTTCTTAAGTCCAAGTCATCTGTTTCCAACTTTTTTAAAATCTCTTCAGTGAGACCAAAACCGGTTTTGTCACTGATAATGAAAAAGTCAATGAAGCTTTCCAGAATTTCTGGTCCACTCTCTGTCATTTTTACATAGCGAATTATTTCTGTCATTTGATCTTTATGACTGATATCAGGGGTTGAGTCGAAGATCAAGGCAAAATACTTCGCATTTCTAACATCATTCAGAATATCTTGTCTTATTTTACTTGCTATGGTATCTAAGAATTCATTTTGAACTTTCCATGAGAAATAACTTAATTGCCCTTTCTTATGTCTCTCTATGTGTTCACGCAAATTTTCATTGTACTGAGATAATAGGTGAATTGTATTCAGAAATTTTCCACTCCTGGGATCACCAAAGTCAAATTGTTCTTGTGATCCCCTTAGAGGGCTTCCCTGTTTTGCCAGAAACATTATAACATCTACAATACAATACAGTACTTTCATCCAATGACTTTCTTCTTTTGCTATTTGATCTTGAAGTTCTTTGTCTATTCCTCCCTTTCCTAAAGAAGACTCAAGAGTTTTCCAAGAACAAAAGCAAAGTTTGTGGCTTTGCGAGTTTTCATGATCTGGAATCCTTTCACTAAGTTTTTTCCAGTTAGTAAAACCATCTTCTTTAGCCAAATATGACGAAGTTGACTTTGACTCTTTTGAAATGTGGGAAAATAACCTGCATGGAACACAGAATAGTGCATTTTTTGTTTGGCTGTAACCTAGCCATGACCTCTTTATCTTAAGTCCGTTTGGAAGTTGTTTAACAAACCAGTCTTTTGTTAGATTTCGGCCATCTCGCACACTTTTGCTGAAATCTGGATTATGTTCATTTTCTGCTCTCATTTTTGTTATGAAACATCTCTGGGAATCAGAAATGTTGATTGGCCATGTACCAGGGTCTTGAAAATCAAAATGTAACTCGCTCTTCTGAAGTTCCTGAGTGGCCTGAGTGCCTGCTGAAGTTCCGGGAATAAACTCCTGGTCCTGTATATTGTTCGATGCTATTGTACTATTTGGTTCTGTAAAATTGTTAGCTGATGTTTCGGCCACTCCAGGAATTTCGTTAAATTTTGTCTCCTCTTCGTTCTTCTCATCAACTCCATTTCCTCTGATGCCAGAAGCAGGCTCAACTTGGTGGTCTTGGCATCGTCCCTCTTCTTGCTTATCTGGTCCTGGATCATCACTTGTTGTTAGGCTTCCTTTAATTTCACCTGAAAAAATTATACTCCTTAATATTTAGATATGGTATTGAGGCATGGTGAAGGGTGAAGTTAGAGCAGGGTACAGTAGAGCACTCCTCAACCGGAATCATTGGGGGGAGGTCTATTCCGGTTATGGGAAAAAATTCCGGGTAAGGGGAGTTGCAGTAGGGAGGCAAAGAAAAAATCCATTATATGCTGCACATATTAACTTATGTATAGCCAAAGTTGTACCGTAAATATTATCCACAATTATAAAACCATACAATAAAAATATGTATATCTACATACGTACTGTTTTCAAAACATGCCGGGTCGTAAAACTCCGGGCTGGTTGAATTACCTTCATTCTAGCAAGCTGGCAAGCGGGTGTTTCTTATCTCTGTGGGTGGGTGGGTGCGTGAGCGAAGAGGATGATGAAGAGGGTTCCGGGGAGGTAGTAGGACTACAGCTGCAGTGTTGTGTTACTTCTGTGTTGACGTGCTAGTAATTCACACTTCCTGGAGAGTGTATAGTCACTGCCATGCACAGTTTACATTTCACATACACAAGTATAACACTTCAAGCATCTCGTTTAAAAACACAGAGATAGAGAAATTCAGGTAAATGTAGACTGTTTAACCATATATTAACGGATAAATATGTACATAATACATATTTGTACACTAAACTATTGTCCACAAACTGAAAGCATCACACGTTGGAAGTAAATGTTACTCGCTATCACGTGTATAGTGGAAGTCGGTGTACATACTCTCGGGCCGGCCGGAATTTTCCGTTTACTTGACATAGTGAAACAATAAAACTACATATAGCATAAACATCTTTATAGTAATTCACGTCCGACGCGAAAACCAGCGGTGTATTTATGCAATGCGCAGGAAAGACTGGCAATAATTAGCTCTCTGACAGACGTGCGCGCGCGCGCCTACAAGACATGTACAGTCAGGCAAAAGCAAAAACGCCTCGTTCCAGTGCGGAAATGTTTTGGAGATGTTTTGTAATAATTTAATTTTTTTGGAAAATTTGTTCCGGATATCGGGAGTTCCGATTGTGGGAATTACGGTTGAGGGGTGCTCTACTGTATATAATAAAAGACGCATAGCTAGAGATCTCGAATTATAACAGGTCCCCACGTAATTTTCACCATTAATAAGTTAAATAGTATTGAAGAGAGTTACTGCAACTTTTATAACCTAACAAAGCTTTTTTAATTTTTTATCCTATAGTGACATAAAAATTTACTGTGTTTAGTAACCAACAGCAATTGTTTAAATATATATAAGTTATTCGTAAGTTGACATCATCTACACACTACACATGTTTAAAATAAAACCATAACTGACAAAGACTTGCAAGTGTACTGTAGCAATGATTGACTACTGTTTTATATACATTCTGCAGACTACTGTTTTTATATACATTCTGTATTCTGCTGAAAATAAGAAATTCATAATTTATATTTGTTAATTTAAATTCCCTAAATGTGCAATTGATGAATTAAACCAACTCAGGGCCGGCGCGTCCATATAGGCGAACTAGGCAACCGTCCAGGGCGCCAAGTAGCTGGGGGCGGCGCAGCACGACACATAACAGCTGATATAATATGTTTTACGATTATTGAAACTAGATGAAAATGGATTTTTGTAACAGTTTGGAATGTTTATATTGATATAAGTAATTATTTAAAGTCCACGGTGACCTGTTTATGATTTGTAATAGTAATAAGTAAAAAAGTAAAAAAAAAAACACAAGCCTACTTACATTTGTTTGTTGACAAAATCTTAGGCTTACGTGATGTATTTTGAGGCAAGGAAAATTTTTTTTTGGGGTGTCCGACAGGGAGGGGGGCGGCATTAAGGTTTTTCGCCTAGGGCGCCAATTTACCTTGCACTGGCCCTGAACCAACTTATATGTTTATTACAAAAACGTTTTGATTGGATGGCATTGTTGAACAGCAGTATTTTCAATGTTTTGCCAGTTAACACCAGGAAAATTCTGACATGGATCCTTAAACAAAGGCTTTGATTCCTACCAGTCACTCTCTCTTGTGTTAAGCTGTGGCGAAATCGTCTCTAATGTTTGAAAAGGCTGTCATTTGTCTGATAAAATCACAGGCGTGCACTCGGGTAAGGCTGGGTGGGCCCTTGTTAGAGTAGCGCATATAAATTAGTAAGATAAATATTTAGTTACAGCAATAGTTAAAACTCGCATAAAGAATATTTTGTAGTAATGATTTATTTTAGTTAGCAACTATTTTGAGTTCACTGTTACACACGCTATATCTAATAGAAAACTGTTCAATTAAGTGTCCTTGATATCTATAACAACACAGGATTTTTAATTTTATCATAGAGGGAAAAAAAATCTTTATTGTTTTATTACCTCTAACAAGTTTTATCTTAAATTTTTGAAATATTTCTAGCAAGAAAACCGCTAAAATAGCTTCCCTTTGCAACTTTCAATCCCAATTTTCCCGGAGCGGCGGCCTCCGGATCCACCCCTCTTTTATGAGGAGGTGAGTGAGTTTTGGGCTACGCCACTGAATGGGCCAAACCAAAACTTAATGTCTGCTCATGTCTGTGGATGAGATGATAGAAAAGCTCAAAAGCTGCAGTGTGCAAAAATCAAAATACATAATTGACAACCGGAGTCGGGTGATGTAGCAAGATTATATAAATTATCATCACACAAGACATTAAATGTAGAAATATAAGTATAATTTTATTCAACATACCTTTGCTGCAGCCTGGCTCAGATAACCATGATGACATAAAACATGATGATAGATGTGCCGCTTTGTTTCGTTCTTTGGTTTTCTTTCTGTTTTCAGATCCCGAAGGTTTCTTTGACATTTTAATCAATTAACAATTAATTGCTCTAAACTAATTTACCACAAAAAAAACTGCTAACTCTTGATCAACACAACCAATTATAGCCACGGTCTTATAAATATAAAAACTGGAAACACTACACGCACACATCGACGCCACTCCGGACAGCTCAGCTCTGAGTGCTGTATGACTCATGCGTCACGCCACCCCGACGAGTAACTTGAGTAGGGCCTACCACCTGCGGTGCGCCACTGCTTCCTCACAGCCAGTGGTACCACCCTCTCTGACAACATTGTACTGTATTCGTTTAGAGGACGCATTAAGACTTTCAAACTTCTCCCTTTACAATTTTTTATGTTAATGATGAACTTAACATTTTTCTCAGAGTATTTTAAAATAAATATGTTGAGACGTTATATTGTGAATCAGATTAGACATTCCTGGCATTCAAGTTAAAAAACTTTTTACCAGTTACCAGTTGGAATTACAATGCAAGCAATTTCGGCGCCCCCACAGCTTTGCGCCTGGGGCGTATGCCCCGCTTGCCCCCCCCCCCCCCCCTAGTTACGGCCCTGCCAACAGTAAAAGATTTTGTCCATTCTTGTTGGTTCAGAACTATGGTTTATGAGTGAAACACATTAACAGAAATAATTGTCAATAGACATGCATTTTGAAACATTTGATTAAGTACTTTTCCTTCACTGCACACCTGAAGTGAGAAAAGTAATTTACAAAAATGGAAAAAATAGACTATGAGTCTGTTGCATGCGATGAAGTTGGCGGCAATGCCAAGGTATGATGGCGAATGCAATGATGGCAGAGCTGCCAACCTCAAATCACACCTATCAGTAATGGCAATTAGGTATATGAAAAAAGTACGCGTAAATCATGCACGATAAATTTTTCCTGGGGCATTATAACACACACTCAAGATAAAACAAGGACAATAATATGCAAAAGAAAAAGAAAAATATGAATACAATGCAAATTAATGAATAAAAAAAATATATTTGAACAATACAATCATCTGAATATGTAAGAAATATTAATAATTTTACTGGATATTTTGAATCTTCAATTCAAAGTTAAACTTTAAAGCAACTGTCTTTTTATTTGCTTTTTTTTATCCTGGTTGGATAAGAAATGTCATGTAAACAAACAAGACAAACACAAGGACTTGTAAACAATAACTGCGTTCGTTACTTTCGTTTCTTCAGATGTAGCGAAAAAACGAAGATATAGTAGATTTATTGCTCGTCACGGCTTTAAAATGTTCTGCATGTTTCTATGATTCAATATGCCGTCTACAGTCATCCCTTCCACCATGTGCAATCGAAAAGTCACACGTGCATACATTACAAAACCGTGGCGTTCCAAACATTTGAAAACGACAAGCATGGCCATTCTTTTGAATATTTAAGTCGAAAGCTCTGAAGACTTGCGTGTTTTTTTTTTTCCAGATACACATTATTCTGTCACACGCTTCATTTCTAAAACCGGCACTGAAGAACACAACACTATCGAAAAACATAAAAAAATTTCACGTCTGTAGACACGACAAAAACACTATGATGAAAAAAAAAATGGCTTTCAAGAAATAAATTAACAACACAGGTTAGCCAAAGTACCGTACAAAAATTATCGTGATTTAAGTAGCCTTCAAACGATAAGTCTGAGAATATGTACTAGTTGTATCGTACAACGGACGTAATACCATCCCATTATTATTTGTAAACACGAGAATTAATTTACTTATTTCGACAGTACATCGTACATGCGCACACTTACTAGTTCCGTTATTTGTGCAACCAAGCGATGTATTCAAACTGCGTTCACGAAACAAGCACAGCAGAAACGGAATTTTCTCCGTTACCTCGCAGCACAAAGCCTCGTTTCCGTAATAAACCAGCGATGTTCCGTAATTCCGTAATTCGGGGTTAAAATCCGTAATAATTACGGAAAATCCGTAATGGTTGGCAGCTCTGTGATGGTGTACATTATGTGTGAGATTGCACTTACATCCAATTGCTAAATAAAGTATGTACCTAGCTAAACCCACGGTTCATGATCATTTGACACTAGACCCTATGCATGTCTAGTAATAAAATATAACACAGTCTAGTCCATTTGCATTTATACAATTTAAAATGCTACAAAACTGCCCTATCTCTGGCCACATTCTGAGAAACAGCAAATATTTACTGACTCGGTTAATATAAGAAAATTGTTGAAAATCCGCAAGACAAGTGATTCTCAGTTATCCTGGCTGTACCTAGCACTGCAAAAAATATTGTTCGTACAAGATTTTTAAGTTTTTATTTCACTTTAAATGATATTTATTTTATATAAATTTTTTATAGTGTAAACTCTATATAATGACACTTAACGGACTGAGCATTTTTCGGCGTTATAGAGAGTGGTCGTTGAATGGAGAGAAATAAAAGATATAATTTTACTGTTCTATAATAATATGTATTTACTAATATAGTATACATTTTACACACGAACATTAATATTCATACAAATTACATATAGTCTGTTATCTTCGTCTGATTTTTTTGCTGCACCAATATTTTAATTGTATTTTCTTATGTATTTTACTGATATCTTGAGATACTGCCGGATCACCTTGATTATATAAAAAGTATTTTTGTAATAGTTTCGCTGCATCAAGTGTTTAATAAAACAAAGATTTTCGTTTACTCGCCATGTTTACAGTTCGAAAGTCTGTAAGCAACTGCGAAAATTATAACGTGTAACAACTTGACAAAAGTCTAATGACCGAGGTAAACATGTGCAAGTTCATCATACAAAAACAAAAGAAAAAATTTCTTAGAATCTTCGGTACGTCAGTCGAAGTAAACACGTGCTAGATAATACAACAACAAAACAGCAAACAAGAGAACGTACACAACTGCAGTTCTTATCAACTTCGGCAACTTAGAAAGTACTGCTTAATGATTTATAATGCCGTATTGTTGTCGTTAAATAGAGTGAGCGTGACGCTATATAGAGTGTATTATGGTATAGAAAACAAGGTAAACCAACCAAGTCAAGCAATTTCGGCATTTTAAGGAGTTCGTCGTTAAATCCAGTGACGTTATAAAGAGTTTACACTGTAATATATATATATATATTATATATACATACACACACACATACATATATACATACATACACACCTATATATACACACACACATAATAGCATTATTTTCAGTGCTGTTGCACTGGGGTTGAAAAGAGTTATGCGGTGTGAGCGTCTACTAGATATGGACACCACCACGTGGTTTAAGAGCACGTGGACCCGGCTATCACCTCTCAGGGTCGTGACGTAGCCCAAGTGCGACGAGGTTTGCAACCCCCAAACTACCCGAATCTGGCTCGCTTCTTAACTAACAAGAATTAACCAGAGGGGGCTCTAGGCATCCCCATGCACCGTAGTACAGGAAGGAATCACACGTGGTCTCAGTTGGAACAGGTTTTAGTGATTCCCCACATGACTTACACTTTCACCTCTGAAGAATGGCCAGATTCTTCTAGTCCGTTCTTACCTCTCCTCTGGTTCACCTCGAAATACACTGTAAACACGCAAATGGTAGAGAGATCAACTTAATGCGGACCAGGGCACCCCGCAGCCAAAGAAAAGGTTTACAACTAGTCAAATTACAAATGGATGTTAACGGATCCGTTGCACAACACGTGGCCACTGCGCCCTGCTCCGGATGGTGATCGAGATGGACTGACCTTTTGCCAGGGTGTCATGGCCACTGGAAGCGTCCCCTTTACCGTTACTTGCCGAATAATGTGTAAGAGGACACAAAACAGTACAAACCCCTTTACAACTCATTACATAAAAATTATACATATAACCATAAGATAAAGTTGGTAAAAACAATGCTCAATAACTATTTAAGTTTGAATGTCAGTGGCCCGCGCCGGGGAATTTTCCGGCAACGGCCGCACGGGGCACTACTCCAACCTTAAAATTACCTGTAACACAAACACTTTAACTATAAAAAGAAATATAGAAAAAAAAGAAAGATGACTATGATTTATATAATTAACTATGCAATGGGAACGCAGCACAGGCTCTATTGTGCATCTCGTCGGGTGGCCACACACACGTACACACACTCGTTGGCAGGTGGTTTGAAACAGGATGATGGTAGGAGAGGGGCCGGGCAAGACGTGGGGGACATTGGGCTTAGGAAGGGCGTACGCCCGGTTGACGTCAGCCTACAAAATCAGTTTTTTCAGAAGTTAGAGAAAAACAGTGTCTGAGTCATGGAGGTATTACTTTTTACCTCCATGGCCTAAGGCACCCATTAAAAAAGTACACAACTTTGAATTTAACCCATATGCTTACAGATCAAGCGCTAAGATTGTTGTAGTAGCTTGCTCGTGGTTCGCCCATGTTAACATTGCTGAGTTTCGTATATTATCGTCTACAATATTGGGTAATAGTTGTCAGTCAAATGAAACTGTCTCTGTGGTATAGAGATACATTTATATTGCCAAAACCAAACCACTTTCATAAGGGAAACCTAAAGGTCACACTTGTCCGTTCCATGGCCCAAATTGTTCTGAAGTAAACTGAAGTTCGTCGCTCCCTTATGGAACTTAGTTGAAATTATTAAAATATTATTGTATGAAAATACATAGGAAAGTTTTGAAGGTTGACATGATTTAGTTTACAAAGTTTAATGATGGAGAAATTAGACAATTGTCAAGATACTTTAAAAAATATTTAAAAATAATGTGGACAGTTGGTTAGGTTAGGTTAGCTACAATAAAAAATACTGTGAAATAATGCAAATCGGTGGTTGGATTGGGTTAATTATACTAGAAATATTAAAATAATAAGGGCAATTGGTTACATATAGTTTTAACTTGGTTATTTGTAAAAAATCATTCAAATTGTTTTACAGTATTTTCTACCTATCTAGCATAACCTAACCAACTATTCACTCTTTTAAAGTATTTTAAATTAATGAACCTAACCTAACCTAACAAACTATCCACTATTTTAAAGAAGGTATTTTAAATATAGTTAACCTAATCTAACCGACCAGTCTCACAATATCACCAATTTGTAATATTTACATCTAACCTGACCACTTGTTAAAATGGTAAACTACTAACATTGTGGAGTAGTAATTTTTTATTTTTAGAAAAGTGGCTTTCTTTCAGAATTACTAATGTTTTAACCAATTAACAAAAAAACTTCTAATGAAATACAGCATACATGCTATAAATGGACTTAAAATGAGAAAACATGAGGAGGGTAAAAAAAGCTGTAAATGCACAAAAGCAGCTTCAGAACCTTGGGTTTCCTTTTTATAAATGTCAGTTAAGTGCACTGGTTCATATATAAACACTTATGGCTTTTTAAATCCCTTCTGTGATCCCATGTGATGTAGGGCTGTTGGAATAGAGCTTTCTATAATAAAACAAAAACTAAACAATTGCTATCTAATTTATGTGAAATTGAAATAAAAACTTTAAATCTTTTGTTAAGATCTTACTTCTTAGAGAATACTGTTTATAGGTTTATTTAAAGTGTAACTTTTTATTTTGCACATTTCATACAACAGAAGCTTCAGTGCTGCTCACAGCAGTGGATGGTAGCATTGCAGCAGTGCTTTACACGCTGAATGTGTACATTGTTTACGTTGTGATGAATTTGCATAATAATCATTTTTTTTAAGTCTAACTTAAATAGTTTCTGCTTAAATTAACACCATGGAAGATGTAGTTATTCTGCTGTAGGTAATAAAATATATAAATGTTGTTTACAACCTCTGTAGGACTCATTCAATAAACCAAATAAATTGACGTTGACCAGGGCTACACCCTCCCTAAGCCCGATGTGCCTTGCCAATGAGTGTGTGTGTGCGCATGCATGCGTTTGTCCGCCCCGCCAGAGTAGAGAAGTCTGTGCCACACCCCTAACATAATAACTTGATTAATATAATTTGTAATTTTACTTATATTTAAAACCCCCTAGTATTTTATTTTCTTTCAGCTTAAGTAAGGACGGAGCAGTGCAATACGCAAACATTTTGGAATGCACCCATATGCTGGCAGTTTATTTTTGAAATTAATTAATAATTACTAGGTACTACAAGGAAAAGTTATAAATAATTAATTATGATTTATTATTCAGTGTTCGAGAGGTTCTATTCTGTTTTATGTTGCTTCGCGTGATTATAAACGGCCTAACGGTAATTATACTTGTAACGTTGCAAGACCCTGCCCTCCCTAGTTTTTATAAGACATTTTTAAAAAGATTAAATATTATGTTTTTCCGGTAATGCAGTAGATAAGCTGATAATATGGCTTCAAGGTAGTAATGACCTAGTTTTTCATACTTAGTGTAGTTATTTGTAATATTCTTATAATTAATTTTTATATTTTATTATTATATTCTGAAAATCCTTTTAACTATAATTTTATGTTTTCACTTTGCTGGCTAAGTTATTATTTATGTAAGGGTGAATTTCAGTATTTTATTGCATTAAAATGTTCTTTTAAAAATAATAACATTACGTGTGTTTTATAGTGGTTTTAAGAATGGTGAGTATTATGTGTAGAGAGAAACAAAGATGTGCGGTGACACAGCGGCGCTGAAAGACGATAATTTATCGCATCCTGTGTAAGAGAGAGAGGGAGACATTAGCTCAGACCGTGGGAATATGTGATGGGAATCCCCGAATTCGATGTTAAATTAGAAAGAGATGGAAGGTGTGGGAGAACAGAAACATGTGACCGAGCGAGGGGAAGCCCTCAAAGAAGGGGGATTACTTCATTATAAATGTAAGAACAAAATGTTGTAGCCAATCATAAGGCAGTATTTCAGGGAAGTCCCCAGCTAACTGAAATTTTCTTAGTGTTTAGTGATGTGCTGTGTTTCGTCAGTCATTGTCTGGATGAGGTACCTATAGGTCGCGTGTTGGGCAGTGGCTCACTAATTATAAAGTTATGGAGTTGAAGACAGCATCTCGCGGCTGTAGTCCAGGCTCTGTCATATGTAATCAACCTGTTTATCGTGTTTGGAACTTTGAAGCTAGAATTTTCGACCACAGTCATTGGTAATTGCCCAAAATAAGGCTCGAGTGATCGCAGCTTTGTTCCGAGGACATAGTCCTCTGGCCTTCGTACCGTGAGTCAGTGTGGAACCACTGGACTTACTTACAAATTGTCAATTTAGGAGTTACCCTTTCGGTACCTGTGAACAGTCAAAATGTGTTTGCTTTCGTAGACAAAGAAGTTATGTGAGAAAGATTGTATGTTCTACCTGTACTAATTTATGTAGTTGCAAAATGGCTACCCCGCTGACTGAGAATTGTTGAGCCTTGATAAAAAAATCCATTAATATCAGTTTGGTGTCTGAGAGACATTATTTAAGTGAAGAATCAACGACAATAACAAGTGTCTGAAACTTATATAATTTTGGTGCCCAAATCATTTTTTTTCAAGTGTTTTATGCGTGTCCACTTCAGTCCCAATTTTGAGATAGCCGCCATGGTCTGGGGTGTTACAAACTGCTTCCTGCTGCCAGTGGCGTAGCCAGGATTTGTGTATGGGGGGTGTTAAGAAGCATGCCCCCCCCCCCCCCCCCCCGCCCATATTAAAGCGGGGGCCCGGGGATCCTCCCCCGGGAAAATTTGGATTTTAAGGTGTAAAATAGTGCTATTTTAGCAGTTATCGGTACTTAAATTTAAATATTGTAATGGTAAAAATTTTATTAATTTTAATATGAAATTTGTTTGAGTGATGAATAAGAAATTAATTAAAGATTTGGTGCTAAGGGGGGGGTTTGAACCTCTAAACCCCCCCCCCCTGGCTGCGCCCCTGCCTGCTGCCATGATACCTGGACCACAACAATCCTTAAACCCTAATCTATTATTCAACAGACATAAAAAGTACTAATTAATTTCTTCACATAGCAAGATAATAAATTTTAATTTATTACTGCACTCAAAATAATTTTAAAAGCTTAAACTTAAACTGAGTATTTCTGGGGAATCTATGGGCCCTTTCCACCATCAGAATGTATTAAATATATATTTGCCCTAAAGATTTTGTCATATACAAAATGTTTTTCGCTGGTGTTTAAAATTAGAATTTTTTTTTGTTGCAAAACTATATCTCCCTTAAATAATTCAATATAAATAACCTTGGAGGGAAAAAAGGCCCATAGAACTAAATACTAGTCCTCCCCAGAACTCCTTCATTCATTTGTCCGTTGAGAAGTGAAATATCTTCTTTCAAAAAGACGTTACGGTGAAGGGATATGAATCTAATTACACATTAATGGTTTCAACAGATCTTTTTGTCATAACCATTTTTATCTTCAAATAATGGTTAGTTACATTTGTTAAAGCATAGATCACATATTAAGAGCTTTACAAAGACTAGAAATAGTGTCTATTTACAAAATTATTACAGTTGTAGTAATTACCAAATATAAATTAAATACAAGGTAGACTATTTGATTCAGCCAGTTAATATTAATTTCAGAGATTCCATTAAACTACACATCTACTTAACAATACTTTAACAAAGCCAAATTTTGAATATTGAGTGATAAAAAATTTAAAAGTAGTAAAAAAAATAAAACAATAGCATTTTTAAAAAATAAGCTCAAAAACAATTCAGGCTTCTTTTTTGTTTTAAATTTGTATGTTTTGGTATGTTTGCAATTTTTTGCAATATTTTTATTTATTTTTTGTATGGATAATAAACTAAATATACTGCACATAGCACAAAGATTGCTGTCATGACAGTTAATTTTCCTGAAAAATTTAGTTTTATTGTGCAAATATGTTTAAAAAATGAAATAACATATTATTATTAATTGTTATATCGTTGAAACCAAAATGGTGTATTTTGGTTCCTGTCTCTTTTCCTTAAAACTTGAGTATGTAATTTTTGTTTGCATTCCCCTATTAAGCAAACTGCGCAGCCCACAAGAAACAAAGGAAGGTGGCAGCGCAGGGAAGGGAGGCTGGTGAGCAGTGTTGCAACATTATGTGCATGATGTTGCAAAATGGCGTGCGTTGTGTTCAGCATGGTGGGCACTGTGTTGCAACATGGTGCCTTGGTGATGCAACATGGTGCGCACAGTTTTGCAGCATGGTGTGTGCAGCGTTGAAACATGAAATGTGTAGTGTGGCAAACTGCATGCACGGTGTTGCAACTTGTGCACATGGTGTTGCAGCATGGTGCGTGGAGTGTTGCAGCATGGTGCGTGGAGTGTTGCAGCATGGTGGGCACTGTGTTGCAGCATGGTGTGTGCAGTGTTGCAACATGAAATGTGTAGTGTGGCAAACGGCATGCACGGTGTTGCAACTTGTGCGCACGGTGTTGCAGCATGGTGCGCGTGCACAACAAGCTGCAGCGCGCCATCGCGTGCCTCGAGTTCTTCACGACCCACGAGTGGCGGTTTGCGAGCGACAACGTTGCGCGCCTGCTGGCGAGGCTGCAGCCGCGTGACCGCGCCACCTTCAACTTCGACGTGGCGCAGCTGGACTGGGGCGAGTACTTCGAGCAGTACGTGGTGGGCACGCGCCACTTCGTGCTCAAGGAGGACCCCAGCACGCTGTCTGCCGCGCGGGTGCACCTGCGCAAGTACGTGCCCATTTCCCGCCAGTCAGAATCCCTGCACCTTCGGCAGTGGCGTAGCCAGGATTTATGTATGGGGGGTGTTAAGAAGCATGCCCCCCCCCCCCCCCCCCGGGAAAATTTGGATTTTAAGGTGTAAAATAGTGCTATTTTAGCAGTTTTCAGTACTTAAATTTAAATATTGTAATGGTAAAAATTTTATTAATTTTAATATGAAATTTGTTTGAGTGATGAATAAGAAATTAATTAAAGATTTTTGGCTAAGGGGGGGGGGGGTTTGAACCCCTAAACCCCCCCCCCCCCCCCCGGCTACGCCCCTGACCTTCGGGATACTTTCTTCACAACCGGCGGCATGAGTCAAAGCAATAGTAACAAACGTCAAATGCTCAGAGGGCAAAAAAAAGTGCAACAATGAGGAGTTTGCATTTTAGCACACTCGTATATTTGTGAATTTGCATACTTGCACACATGCACATCTGCATTCTTGTGCTTTAGTGTTCTTGTGCTCTCCCATGCTTGCATTAACATATACTTGCCTACTCGCATACTTCCACAACTTTTTAAATCTTTATACGTGAATATCACTTTTAACGTCTGTGGCGGCCATGTAGCTGTGTTACCTTTGCCTCTGAAAAAGTAAATGTTGGTTCGGTTATTTATGCACTCCCACCAAAAAATTGATTTTCTTTATTTCCCTGATCCAACTAAAACTAAGTGTATTTGTAGGAGAGTTGTGGGTTAGGATGGGACCTAGGTGCGTCTCAGGCCGAAGCCTATACACCCGGTCATGCTGGGATTAGCCATGCAAGGAGAGGGTCCCATGCATCGTCTGCTTTGTGCGAGGGTTTTTCAGCCATGGCATCAAATTAAAATGGCTTAAAACTTTGTTAAGTTGCGCCCAGATGAAATCTGCATAGACACAGAGAAAAACTTGAACACAGTCATGCGGGATGCAAGGGCATGCATTAATTTTGTTTTATTCTGACCGCAAAATTGTACAACAGAGCGGCGAACTTCGGATATGTTCGGCACTGAACAGGGTTCAGTGAAACTTAGGCTTCCCAAGTATAACGTCATTATGATGAGTTTATATCCATATACCAATTCTGTGGCTCCTGCAGCATATGTTGTGTGTACAGATTATTCATTTGATTGCTGGTACTGAGTTTTTATTAATTGTTACCTTGTTTATTGTTACAGAACTGTTCTGGTCACATTTATCTGCCTCTTTTTTCTCAGTTTCCTTGGTACTTGACTTTTTTTTTTTTGTAGTCATACACCAAAGAAGGAAGGTGGTTCGAAGCCCACCCACAGGCCATCCTAATCTTGGTTTTTCATCGTTTACCTAAATCATTTCAAGCCAATGCTGGGATGGTTTATTAATCAATTTCATTTTTGATTTCTTGCACAATTTCACTTATGTATATAATCTCTTATAATCTTGCTGTCAAAGTTGCATTAAGTCAGGGCCGCCGAGAGGGGGGGGCAAAAGGGCCAGGGGCCCGGTAGCCTTAGGGGCCCGGGCACCCGGCTGGGAAGTGGGAAAAAAATGGTTGGAAAAACATTTCTCCCCTTCTATTAAAACATCTTGTACTATATATATATATATATATATATATATAAAAATTGTTTAGTGTGTTCCTAAAACTACAGTCGATAACCAATAACCTAACCGAGCAGTAGGTACTTGTAACATTCAGTTCACACCAAAATACTTGCGTAGTAGCAAAAATGGGAACGTTACAGGGACGTCGGAACAGGGGGGACAGCAGGGGCATGTCGCCCCCGTGCTGTTATGCATGGGGGTGGGGGGGGGGGGGGGGCGAGAGTAGCATTTCGCCCCCCTCCTTTCCCGGAAAAAATGTTTGGTCGTAGTAGTATTTTTCTCAACCTGTAGTTTCAAATGTTGCATTGGTGATCACATTGATTAGAAAATCAAATTTATGATTGTCAATATACTGTAAAATGATTGCAAATTCCTAGATGGTATTTTATTTAAATTGTACTACATCTACTGTCAGAGTAGTATTTAATACATACTACGTCAAATTCTTGGAATGGTATATTTAATATTTTGGTTCGGAAACTCATTAAATAGCACAAATTTGCATCTAAAATTCCAAATTTTTCCGGGGGAGGGCCCCCGGACCCTCCGCTCTATGACTGAGGTAAGTGTGATACATCTGTTCGGCCCCCCACTAATGAAAACGTTCCGATGTCCCTGGAACGTTATAAATAATTAATATGTATTACAAATTTTTCAATGTAATGAACGTGGTTCAGTGTGTTTGAGGTTTTCGAAGTAATAAAATGGATTATTACTTTACATTATTTTAATAATATTTACTTTCAGAATAAATTATTATACTTATGTATTTTAAACACTCATATAATAATGCAATTTGTGATTACCATTTAAGATTTTTTTTTTTTTTTTTTTTAGCAACATATACATCAAAATTAATTATTATTTGTATTTTGATGGGATTAACAATGTAAAAGTGCACTGATATAATACATGCAAATGCTCTCTTTTTTTTGCGTAACTAGGAAATCGTTATGTATGTTCAAATGAAGTATGCAATTTTACGATACCGTATATATTTATGGTATAGGCCTACGTAGAAGTGGTATGCAAAAAAAAAAAAGGAAGGGAGCCCACTACCCCAGCTGCCCAGGGGCCCACAAATTCTCTCAGCGGCCCTGCATTAAGTTGAATAAAAAATTTAACTATCTGAGATATATTTTTAAAATGTGTTTATAGCTTAGAGATCTTACAGTGCTAAATTCTTTTTTATATCCATTAATGTGTGATTTTTTTTTTCCAGGATGCTTTGGATGCACCGAGTGACACAATTTCTATTGGTTGCAATAGTTTGCCGTTTACTTGTGACGAACTCTAGTCTCGCACGACAGACATGGTTTTCGTTTTTCGAATTGGTTTTACGACTTGTAAGGTTGCTGCCTTTCATTCAAAAAACGTGAAATTGAAAAAAAATAGACATACGTGACGTAAACCTAGTGCCATTGCAAAGTTAGAGACCATATCATTTCGCAGTATTATTGACCATCAGGATAGACTTTACCATCCTACACAAACTGGAGCATCACTCAGCCCAAGGAGTATAGAAGTAAACAGAGATTTCCCTTGCAGCTTAAACATAATTCCTAGTTTTTTTCTCTGGAATTTGTCACTTATGATTCTTCACTACTAACCACACAGCATAAATTCAAAGAAAATAAGTTTTGTCCCGAATTATATCAGGGTCTAGGGTATTTTAGAATTCTTCAGGTTTACGATGTAGGAAAATTTAATACATTTAATTTTATAGGTCTGAATAAATTATCATCTAATTTGTATTTTTTATTTCTTGATATCCATGAAATAAAACTTAAGGATTTTTTAAGATTAGAGACAGAAGGTGGTGTTCGTTGGTGGTCTAAAACAATGCTAAGTTAAACTAGTTGTTTCACAATACGTAACTATCTTTGGCTCATAAAATCGTGATATTCATTTACACAAATACCCATCTAATGCAATACACACAATTTGGCTTTATTTGAAGTGGTAGCTAAAAACACCACAGATACGCAAATGGGAATGTACCATTAACTGTGCCTTCAAGAATAAACTTTTACATTCAAACACACATGATCACACAAAAATTAACATAAATGTTGGTATTTAAACATAAATATTTACTGAGGTCTCCTGATTCCTCTACACTTAGGCACTACACATTAATTAATAGTTAGGCATCCTATTTATTATTTTAAATATACATATTAGACAGGCATATCCAATGCAAAACACAACAAAATTTTAACAAATGAGATTTAAAAAACAAGGATGAGAACCTGATGTTGTAAAATTTGTTGATTCACTTATTTATTAAAATAAAATTTCTTAAGTAGTTAACTCAACACTAAAATGTTGTACAATTCAAAATAATTATATTAAGAAAGTATAATCACAGTTTGTTCACAAGTCATATTATTCCAAATTATTTATAATTCCGCTCTGAATGTGAATGATGTTCTGATGTTGGTAAAGATGGAATCCTTAGCGTAGAGTAAGTGCATCATAGGCCCAGGCTCAGCTTTGAGCACTTGTTTGGCTCGGCTCGACTCGGAACCGGCCGTCTCGGAACAGTACACGCCAACGTCCGCACGCTTTATCGGCATTACTCAGGCGGTTCCTTCAGTCACACACAGCTGCCGAAAAGGTCGTCATACAAGTCAGGTAGTGGTGCACATTGTTAAAATGAGAATTTCGTACAATGAAGAGGACGTTATGATTGTGGTTCCGCGTGATGGGTTAAATGGGGAGGGCAGAAATATTGACAAGAGAGTATATAAAAACCTTTAATATGTAAATTAACAGTAATAACAATAATAATAATGATTAACCCATTTATAATAATGATAACTAGGAGAAAAATTCGGAGTATGTTCGTATGGTGTATGGTCAAAAATTCATGAGCCAGTCTCGTATGTGTACACCTTTGACAGAATATTATTTTCTTGTTATGGTGGGCCAGGTGGAACCAAGCAGTTGAAATACATAACATTAATTATCATACAAACATATTGGGTCAAGATCGTCTATAAAATACTGTAATTTCTTCGTACTATTTTGATGACAAGAAATATTTTTACAGGCGAATTTATTTTCTGATGAATCATGGGTATACTGTAATGCAACATCTGCTATTTCATTGGCCCAGTCTATTATATTCTGCAACTGGAAAGAGCCAGCAAAAGTGAATTTTGCGGATACAAAGATAGCTTGTTGAAACCTAAGAAACAGTCACATTTCCCCATGATAAATCGTCATCCCAGTTACCCTGTTGATGGGACCAATTCCGTATGCTAGAGAAACTTATAACAGTTTTGAATCTAGTCTGCTGGTCTGAAATAATGTGACAAGATAAGGTCTCTGTACATCATCTGAAGCTTTCTGTCTTCTCTTGAACGTTGTGTTTGAAGAAAATTGGATGTAACACCAAGATTACTATTTTTGCAATTATTTTTATAATAAAATGTTCAGCATGCAATATATTGTTCTAAAATAAAACACATATAGGGATGTTTATGTAACAAAATACACTATGTTTTGTGGTGAGTGGAATATAGAATAACAGCTGCCACTGCCATACTTAACTCAGCAAGCGGAAACTGGCAGAAAGTATTGCTCGATAGCATGGATAATTAAACTATGGTTTCGACCAATTCTTGAGTGGCGTTGTACTGCATGATGGTTGTTAAAATAACTCATATATTACCGAAAGTAATGTCATTAAATGTAGTTGAAAACACCGTATATGCCAACAGAAATGATCAGAAAACTGTATAGTCAAAAAATGTTTGGCAGTTTTTTATCAGAACTTGTAAATAAAAATGATCAAGAATAAATTGTTACATGTTTCACAGTGAATTTAACAAAATAATGTTTCAAAAGTTTTATTCCAAAGTGAAATGTATAGAACATAAAAATAAACTGCTGTTTTGCTACGAATACTCATGATAAAACAGTGTTTGTGACATTGCCAACTTTCCTTTTCCTGTCTCAATAATATTTAAGGAAGACTGGAACATGTGTGAAAAATTCATGATTCCCATATAATATTTGTCATGATTATCTGGAAACACTTCAGACAAATTAGAGGTTCGACAAAATTCACAACGTACCACAGATAGTATTGTAATTTTTTAAATCACATCAGTTTCCTATTTTTGAAAAAATTATTTGGGTCAAAACCAGTGTTAAAATACAATTCATGTGCAGCGAGGAAGGAACATAGCAAGAAGGCCTATAGAACTATAGTTTAACACATTCCAGTTTGGAATTTATTTTTGCTAATTTATTACCAGCAGTTTTATAGCAACAATTTAATAATTTGAATATTCTCCCCTACATATCAGTGGTTAGCTAGACTTTCAATTCTCTGGAAATACATCCTTGATTCAGTCAGTGTAAATTTGAACATTGTTAAAATATTATTTTTTTAGTTTATTTAGAAATAAATAATAAAATACCTCACCACTCCACTGTTAAATATTTTCACCTTAAATTTATGAAGAACATTGGATAAACTTTACCCAAGGATCTTTATAAATTTATGGGAACTGACCATTATTTACTATTTTTATAATGTGTTCATCTTAATCTTTAAGTATTAACAAAACCTTTTAAGACCATGGAAAATATACTCTTCTTCATTTTACGTGCTTGTTTATCCTGTTTACAGCAAAATACAAAACTTGCAAGTTTAAATTCGATGTTGTTTCTACAAAGAACCAATTAGCTGACAATATGAATAATCGTTAGTTTTTTATGTGCATTATTTGTTGGAAAGTTCTTAATTTTTTCTCTTATTTCTAACAGTATGGAATAGCGAAAATGTAACTGCAATGTGTGTTTTTAATTTTGGTTATTTATATACATGTGACTTTAAAGGACAGTAATTTCAGTGAGAGGGCTATGGTGGTTATATGTCAGATCAATTTTTTCCTACCAAGGCAATTTGGGTTGAATTCCCAGCGGGGTCAACCCCAGATAATTCGCAAGTGGAAAACATGGTCTAAGTTGCTGTTTCTCTCGTTTCCCTGGCCGTTCATCCGTCAACTCTACACTTTCACCTCCCCATCCATCATCGTATCAAATGGTCAACCATACTTTATATAAGCTGCAGTTTGTTTATTTACACAAGAAAATTAACTTTCTGTACTTTTGCAAAATATTTCTTTGGAAATCAGTTGCAAAGTAATAGTTTGTAATACTACAAGAAATATATTGTAATTTTGTACAACACATCGTCTATGGATACTTTTGCATATATGAGATACGTTTTTCAAGATAATACTGATTATTTTCTACAAAGATTAGTGCATAATTTTATATTATAATTGTTTCATTCAAGCATAATTATTTAAATCATGGAAAACATAATTGAATATTCACTAACTTGACTGTATTAATTTTATTATTTTAATAATGTGCGCAGTAAATACTGAGAAGTTATTCAGGGAACATATAACAAATAATTTTAAATATTGGAGCTACTGGGCTAAAACAAACCATGAATGCCCAGGTAAGAATCTAAACACAGTATCACTGCAAGCACTATTTTGTAGTGATTCAGTTGTTTTCATGAAAGTGTAAAAATTTACAAATATCTGAAATTTTACATAAATACTAGCAGACCCGACAGACGTTGTCCTGTACACACGTCGTTAATTCGAAAATTTCAAACATTCTTCAATAAGCTGTAACAATCTGGACTGTTTTGATGAAAATTATTATTCAAGAGTTATTTTAATATCTAACGTCATTACATGTACACTTATACAAATTCGACCGATCGGTAGCATGTGAGTATATACTGTGTGTGTAAGTATGCATATACTGTATGAGTGAAGTGAAATGTAGAAGCTGTGTTAACTAAAAAGATGCATCTATTACCACACTCCACGGATGAAATTTGTAGACTGGATAATAGCAGCCACTGTATATGATTATTGACACGGATATTTCTAGGCGTCACCGAAAATTTTAAGTGAATGATATGACTGATTACAGGTTGGGATATTATCCGTGGAGTGTGGCAATAACAGCATCGTAAATACAAACTTTAACTTGTTTTAAGTAAAGGTAAAAAATCTTATAGTGAAACCATTTTATAACATTTATTTATTAATTTACAAAAACTTAATTTATCTTAATGCTATTGGATGTACAATATTTTTAGTTAATCCTTGAGGCGTATAAACAAACAAATTCGATGGTTTTCCAACTCTGGAACACGCAACATATAATTGACCGTGAGAAAAACACGGATTTTCTAAATCTAAGCCACAATTTGTCATGGTTTGGCCTTGTGACTTATTTATAGTCATAGCATATGCCAAGCGGATTGGAAATTGTAAACGTTTGAATGGTATAGGCGAATCTGAAGGAATCATTGGGATCCGTGGTAGAAGTACAACCTCACCTTGAAATTTTCCACTCAAAATAGTAGCTTCAAGAATGTTGCCCATGATTTTTTTTATAACTAATCGCGTCCCATTACATACATTCGGAGCATTCAAATTTCGAAGCAAAATTATAGGTGAACCAACCTTCAGTCGCAAATTATGTGGTGGCATTCCAGGTAAATCTAATGAATTTAAAAATTCTACAGGATAGTTAACAACTTCATCTGGATTAACAACAGTGTCGATCGATTTAAATGTAGTTTCATTACCAGGCAGTAATTGCTGTATTTTGAAATTGATGGCATCAACATCTAAATTTTTCGCAGCTAAAATTGCTTGCTCTCGTAGCCATCCATGATTAGTACAATTATGTCTCTAATCTGGAAAGATACTGTTTATTAACTCATCTTTGGTAGCCACCATGTTGCAAAAATTCTCTGGAAGTCGAATATTTTGTGTATCTTCATACAATTCAATTTTACCATTGCCAATATCCAACAATTGTTCAGAGAATATTGACGCTAATGGATCATTTTGAAGTTGAACGCGCATATTAATAGTAAGGCATAATTTGCTGACACTTCGCCATAGATAAGATTCTTTTAAACATGCGTTTATTTCGTCTGCATATGTCGCGCGTGGAATGACTGGTAATGTTTGTCTGAAATCACCAGACAGCAACAATAGAGCACCACCGAAAAGCCTAGTATTATCCTTGATATCTTTCAGGGACCTGTCGAGAGCTTCAAGCGAATGCTTGTGGGCCATGGTACATTCATCCCAGATAATAATTTTGCATTTTCTCAAAACTTGAGCCATGCCTGAATGCTTCTTTATGTTACACATTGCTTCGGGATTTGTGTGAACATTCAAAGGTAATTTAAGCGCTGAATGCGCCGTCCGTCCACCATTAAGTAACGTTGCTGCGATTCCTGATGAATCAATAGCCAATGCAATATTATTTTGTGATCGGATGCGCGCAAGTATCAATGAAATGAGGAATGTTTTACCAGTACCACCTGGTGCATCCAAAAAAAAAGAATCCACCTTGTTGCGCTGCAATTGATACATTAATTTGATCATATACATTTCGTTGCTCAGCAGTGAGCAATTGTTCATTATTGGCAACAAAAGTAGCCAAAGAAAGTTCTATCGAAGTGGTGTTCCCGTTGAACATCGCTGTTGATGGTATCTACTGCTGGGCGGTTCGGCGCTGGCATGCCGAAATGGATGAGCGGCATATTCGAAATAAGAATACAAATATCCTCAATAATTATTAATGACTCATTATATATTTCTGCGGAGAATTCAATATTTGGATTTTGATTAGTAATTCTAATCCGATGTAAAATATCCTCACTCATTGAGTCTTTATATTTGTCCCACAAAGCAGATGCTTCAGACGGAAAACACGTTGTCAATATTATTGAAAATAATTGACGAATTTGTTGTGGAGATTAGCTAAGTGCTGCATCTGCAAGTGTGAGATCCCAATGGTTATCATCCTCCAATAAATGTAACTCACGACACGCATCAAAGAAAGTGTCGTATAAAGTACCATTGACTTTTCGCAAATATCGGAAAGATGTTGGTCCAGGAACGTTAACCAATAATAACAAACGCAAAAAAAAAAACATTCGCGTTGCTTAGGATGAACTGTATGTATTCGACATAAAGTATTTGTCATAAATATGTCGGTGAATCCTGGGACTGGAATGCCTCGTTTCCGTGGTTCCCAATTTTTTGATTGTTTATTCCACGTAAAAAATTTAGGAACATCAGTATACATTAATGTCCTTGCGAATTGACCAACAACATCTTGTCGGCAACAAAGGTTGAAAAATTCAGTAAGAGTTGTTTTTGGAGCCGTTAAAGCTTGTTGTAGTGCAGTCTGTTCTGTAAAGTAAACACGCTGTCCGTTTTCAATATGCACAGCCAAATGTATAACAGCAGGATCCCTTTCATGTATAGGAAACGTAAAAATGTGCCAAATAGCTTCGTTACTGCTTATGTATTGACCCATTTGATAACGTGTAATTTCGTCATTGTCATTTACATTTTGAACAGCGAATACAGCTTTATCACTGCCCTTGTGAACATACTTACAAATGTATTTTATAGATTTCACTGAACTGCATAGTTCAACGTTTATGTGCGCTTTATAGGTTTTGCACAGCAATGGTGAATATGGAACTACCCAGCGATTATCAATATCTACTGTCACACCGTTTGACAGACGCAATTCATATGATTGACCGCCATTGTCTACGTCTCTATGCCGGTAAGATGGATAACCGTCAATATTGGTGATAGTATCAGATTGGCATGGTTTTGGAAAACGTTTCGTACATTTTTCATTGTCCATACATAGTGACATCATGTTTAGAGTACCACATGGACCATGGATCATATTAGTAGTTACAATGTCAAACAATTCTTGATCAACATTCGGATCTGGAACTTCGGCTGAAATAATTTTGTCGATTTCTTCTGGGCGTACTTTATCCACCAACCAAATCAAAATATGCGCATGAGGTAAACCTCGTTTTTGCCATTCAACAGAGTAAAGCCAACATGTTTCACCAAATACCGAGTGATGTGTAATCAAATTCATCAAAGATTTTAATTTTTTTTTAAAAACACGTGCAGTGATATCATGGCGATGCATCGATGTTTGACCTGGCAACAACAAACTTTGAATTTCATCCCAGTTTGGATTACACATAAATGTGATAAAAAGATCTGGTCGGCCATATGCACGTACGTAAGTCATGGCGTCTTGAATATACTCATGCATATGACGCGGACTACCAATGTATGATGATGGGAGAATATATGCGCTACCGATGTT
This sequence comes from Bacillus rossius redtenbacheri, assembly GCF_032445375.1. NCBI lineage: Eukaryota > Metazoa > Arthropoda > Insecta > Phasmatodea > Bacillidae > Bacillus > Bacillus rossius. Next base: position 18,970,802 of record NC_086331.1, read on the forward strand.
GTTGATGTCATTAGATGCATCTACATTACCAATAACGGCGTCACGCAAATGAATGTACTCCTCAGCACGAAGTTTTGTTTGATTAAATTTTATATATCGTAATCTCTCACTTTCGATTTTTACGTACATATCGACAATATACTGATGAAATAGCTGTCTGCATCGGAGAATGGTATTGTCTTCATTAGCACGAATCATCAATCGATATGCGTAGAAGTTCATAGCACTAACTTTCTTGATCAGTTCTTCACCTGCAAATAAATATATATATGAGAGATACAGAAATTATTTGGGAAAAAAAAATCTGTAAGATAGTTTATAAGTTGTACCTGTAGTTGGATTCCTTTGTTTAATATTTAAAGGGTATCCATCTTCTCCTTCCCAAAATATCAAGGGATACTGCAATGCATCGTAAGAATGATGATTGTCTTGAATTATTTGCATCGTATTATCTCTGCGTTGAATGCAAATGTCCCGACGTTCACATGGGTCACCAGCCATAACAACTGCAACTTCATTAATAGTTGGAACATTATATGTGCTTGCGTGCTCTCCGTAGGGCACTTTGTCTGCTTTAATAATAATGGCGTAGTTGTCGTTTTGCAGTCTGCTAGAAAAAGTCTTGAACAATTGCAACAACTGGTTATGGTTTTGCAAAAACGTTTC